>NC_132879.1:55404593-55582093 GCF_030463535.1 Salminus brasiliensis | reverse complement strand
TACACCACCCGCTGCATCCGCAAAGCAACCAGCATTGTGGATGACTCCACCCACCCTTCACACAGTCTGTTCTCCCTCCTGCCATCAGGAAGAAGGTACCGCAGCATCCGGTCCAACACGACCAGACTCTGCAATAGCTTCTTCCCCCAAGCCATCAGACTCCTCAACACAACTCAACTCCTGAACTGATATCTTACACTCTCCCTCTCTCTCTCTCTCTCTCTCTCTCTCTCTTTCCAACCATTTATCCCAGATAACATGGGAAGCATTTTTTGCACAAGCATTTGCACTGATAACTTTACTACCTCACTGGACTCTATTTATTGCACATTGCACAACTTGCACACTACAGTCATTATTTATTATCCTCTGTCTGTACTGTGTTGTCTGTCCGCACTTGTTTGTTTGTGTTGCACTTGTGTCTGTATGCACTGTCTATGTTGCACCATGGTCCGGGAGGAACGTTGTTTCGTTTCACTGTGTACTCTGTATGTAGTTGAAATGACAATAAACCCACTTGACCCTTGATATTTAACATATGTAGCCTTTAGCACAATTTTGTCTCCTCTTCCTGGGTTCTATGGGTTTCCAAAGGCCCAAAGGTTCTAGAGTCCTTACCCTCTTAGTGTTGTAAGCATTGCTAGTGCTGGGGTAGCTACAAACAGGTGGGTAAATTGGCAGTACCATATTGGGGGAAAAAAGGGGGAACAAATTTATAAAGAAAAACTAAGATGATTTATAAGTGATTTACAACTATGGTTCTCTAAAGAACTGTGCACTGACATGCTCTTCAGAGAACCACAACTGGTTTTTCTATAGCAGCACTTCCAATAGCCCTTTATTAACCCATAATTTTGCACTGCATTTAAATATTTTTGTACCTTTATTTAAAGCAGCTGTATGCAAGAACTGGCTCATCTAGCTCCTGGGCTCCCCCTACAGTCGGGAAGTGGAATTTGTGTTTTTAGACACTGCTAAAGGACATGCTGTGCACATGCATTTCTGGACAAGCTGAGAGATACAGAACCGTCACTGGGAGGTAGAGAAGCATGTGGACTGAGACGGTGGAGTCTTAATAGAGGATTTTACATTAATTTGTTGTCCTGCTCACTTCACCAGAGTTACACAGTGCAGTTAGCAGCGTGCCGAGGTGATATTCTCCCTGTTACAGTCGGTGGAGCATCAGCATGATCCTGAAGGTAATTATACGGTAAAAGTGCTGCAGTGCTGCGTTAGGTAACATAATTAAAAATGCAGAAGATCATAAGGTGATTACTCCAACTGGAGGACTGGCTGCTGACACTGCCTGCTATGCATATAAAAGCAACTGTCTGTATGCTACATATATGGGTGAAAATGCGACTCAGGCTCGTGTTATATTACAGTGTATCGCATCTCTCCTCTTACATTTGAACAGTGACGCTTTGAAAATCAAATTTTTTGACTTGACTCAAAGTGGTGGGATGAAGTCAAAGTACCGTACATTGACTGAAATAGCATCTGTTGCCATGGTGCAGGAGCTCAGGGAAGCGATCTTCTCCCATCTCTACTCCATTAGTAGCAGCCTCTTTGCCCAATCATGAGCCTATAATTAGAAATCAGTATTGGAGGTCAGGAACACTGGGAAGTGCTGGATCAACTTGACGCAGGTCTCGGTGGACCTTCTTGACTGATTCAGTCAAACTTAATAGAATAGAGACATGATGGAAGACATATGTGCAGGTCCAGAAAACCATCCTTGAATTGATCAGTATACGATTAATACCGAGAGACCTGTCAACTTGGAAGCCTGTCTCTAGAGACGTAGAGGCCCTTGGTTGTGTCACCAAGCCCAGTACCAGAGAGGTTTCTGGTTGACGGCATCGCTGCTGGCCCGGTGGCGCTGTCAAAGGTGTAAAATAAAGCAAATTAAATAAAAAATGAAAATATAACAGAGCAAATCTGCAACCAGAGTCAGAGCCAGACTTGCTGACTCATTTGTTAGACCTGCAACCTTCTCCTAGACCGAGCCTTAGTGTCTCAGACCGTCTTCACTGAGCTTCCAGCACAGAAGCTGAGCAGATTTCCCCCTGGATTCCCAGTTTGTCCGGTAAGTGGAACAGTGCTAAACCAGTAAAAGTGCAGCTCATGGAAGTTCCTCTACAGCTCAGCTCCTCCATGTACTGAACAGAAAGGAAACTATGAAGGTCCTGCTGCAGACAGGCGGCCTCTTCCAGCCAAGGCTGTCTATCAATCACTCAATTCCTTCAATGGAAAGACTTGGAGATTAGAGGAGGAAAATAAGCTGGAAATGGGCAGAGTTTTGGCATTAAAACAAATGGGGGTGGGCGGAGCAACACATCACCTTGCAACCATCCAGCAGAGGTGCTAGACCTGTGCTCGCATCATGTTTGAGAGACGTTGCGCTGTCCAATAAACCTCTCATTCGGTTTAACTATCAAATGCTGCAAAGAGTCACAGCTTCAGAAGGTCCACCATAGACCCTCCACCTCTTACCAGCTAATGGAGATCCAAGTAAATCAATAAACCACCACAAGTAACGAATGACTGCGGGTGAGAGGAGACAAAGCACAAGCGTGTACCACCAGCACTAACCTCAGTAACTCAGTTACTGACATAATAAATGACATAGACGTCTCATCACCAGGCAATGCCCTTTTCAAATGTCAGTCAAAGAGCATCCTGAGAGCGTGGGAGAAGCTCTGAGAGTCTCTCAGTGGAGAACGCCGCCGTCATCAACACACGTGGTTCATCCGCAACTGTTTTCCTGCTCCTCTCTGTACCTGGAGCGTCCGTGTGGTTGGCTCTGCCTGTCACGTCCAATAACGTCTAAATAATTACCCTGCGTGAAACAACAGAATAGAGCAGAGAGCACATCTGTGTGGGTTCATCCCCAGAGGCTGGCCTTGCTGGCGAGCTCCAGAATGGAGATCAGAATGGATCTCTCTGCCTGCTTCACTCTACCTGATTGTTAATAAGGCTCAAGCTGAAAAGGATGGCCCATGCAGAGAGCAATTACCCCCCCCCCCCCAAAAAAAAAAAAGAAAGAAAATGAACTGCTATGTTTGTTTTAAACTGATAAATCGACCAATCCGCTCTCTGCCCACCAGTGCATTCTTGTGCCAACTGTTGCCAGGTTGGACAAACTTCACAGAGCATTGGCAAAAATCTCATTCACCCTAATTTGGCCTAAGAAACTGTGGCACAATGTCCATGTGGGGCCTGTATGGCCCAAAAACATTTGTCCTTGGGTTCCATGTGGCCCCACATCACTCACCCATCCAAATCATTGAATTCAGGTGTTCCAATCAATTCCATGGCCACAGGTGTATGAAACCAAGCACCTAGTCATGCAGACTGCTTCTGCAAACATTTGTGAAGGAATGGGTCGCTCCCAGGAGCTCAGTGAATTCCAGCGTTCCACGAACTGGTCGGCCACGTAAAATGACAGAGCGTGGTCAGCGGATGCTGGGACTCATTGTGCGCAGAGGTGGCCGACTTTCTGCAGAGTCAGTCGCTACAGACCTCCGAACTTCATGTGGCCTTCAGATCCAGTAGAGAGCTTCATGGAATGGGTTTCCATGGCCGAGCAGCTGCTTCCAAGCCTTACATCACCAAGCACAATGCAAAGCGTCGAATGCAGTGGTGTAAAGCACGCCACAACTGGACTCTAGAGCAGTGGAGGCGTGTTCTCTGGAGTAACGAATCACGCTCCTTCGTCTAAATAGTGTAAAGTTTGGTGGAGGGGGGATCATGGTGTGGGGTTGTTTTTCAGGAGTTGGGTTCAGTCCCTTATTTCCAGTGAAAGAAACTCTTAATGCTTCAGCAGACCAGACCACTGTACCACGGATAAATGTATATGTTTAATGTTCACAATGTGGACAAAAGTATTGGGACACCTGCTCATGAATTTATCCTGCTTTTGTTGGAGTAACGGTCTCTACTGTCCAGAGGAGTAGGCTTTCTACTACATTTAGGAGGAGCATTGCTGTGCGAATTTGATTGCTTTCAGCAACAAAAGCATTAGTGAGGTCAGGATGTTGGATGATAAAAACCCCACCTCATCATCCCTGACTCACCAACTTACCCCCAAGGTATTGGATGGAGCTCCATCCATCATTCCAGAGAACACAGTTCTTCCACTGCTCCAGTGCTGGGGGGCTTTATACCCTTTCTAGTCCACGTCTGGCATGAGGCAGCACAGTGCCAGTAGATTCATGTTTATCTGCTCCAGAGAGTCCTAATCTATTGGCAGTGCTTCTCTATAGGGCTAGACAAGCTGTGTGTGTGAATTTGCACATCTGTGTCAGCAATGGGTGCAACGTAAAGTGGCTGAGTGCATTCATTAGAAGGGGTGTCCACAAACCTTTGGGCGTCTAGTGTACATGAAAGAATGTGTTTATGGGCTGAGCACGGAGAGGTCAAACGACTCTTAGTGGGAAGGCAGACAGAATCAGTAAAGAGCGCAGAAAGAAGTTTGGACTAAAGTCGGCCCGCACAGGAGATTAAGGGAGCACAACCCCCAAACACATACTGGCTATCTCTGACTAATTCATATGCTCAGCCGCACCTCAAGAAGTTCAAAACCACAAACCGCAGATAAACTGCAGGACCTTGGACAGCTCCTCGAGGGCAGAGGAGACACACTAGAAGAGGTTTGTCAATAGAGGAGCAGGATGTAACGAAAACAGTTGCGCTCTGTTGTCTTCTTAATGCGTCTTCTCCTTTTTATAAAGGTGGAATATGAAGCTAAATATGTATCTATGCTAGGGTACTGATATCAGGACGCTGCCGGCATTCCTAGTAGGCTGTAGAGCTGTAAAACGGGTCGAATACTATGTGTTTATGGTTTATCATTTACAAATTCATTTTCATGTAATAGTATGTGCAGTTTAGGAGATGGCTGGAGAGGATTAGCATCAGTTTGCCATGTTTATTTATTGTAATTATGCTACAGAATGTACAGTGATGCCTTCAGTAGAGGATACCAGTTGAAATTATAAATATCAGCTGAATCAAATTCATGAGCTTCATAAATTCTTCAAACCTTGTACTAGCACTCGGCAACTGTGGGTTTTCTAAGCAACTGTCTAAAGGTCTGAAAACGAAAGTAATCAATACCCACAAGGCCGAGGATGGCTATAAGAAGTTTACATAGTGTGGAATGTTATTAGGAGAAGGCAGTTAAGGGGAAGTATTGAGGTCAAGAAGAGATCTGGAGGAAGAAGAAAACTCTTGGAGAGAATTGCTCATATGCTGGTAAGAAAGGCAAGGCAAACCCCCTCCCATATGCCTGCCGAGAACCTGAAGGAAGGTTTACCTGAGTCAGTAGTGATGGTGCACTTGTGCAGCGCCATCTGCAGGAGCCTGAAATTACTACCACCTTTTTTTGTTTAGAGAGCTCATTACTCTGTGCTTTTGCTTTTGGCCTAATAAGACAACCTTCAAATAACATATATTGAACAGCTCTGAAACCAGGAAAAGCAGAAATGCTTAAACTTTAAACAAAAGGTCTTTTTGGACCCTATTAGTTGGTCCATTCATCATGAAAAGTTCCCACAATGTATGGAACAGCTTAAGTGTGCAAACCAAAGTTTTGATATGATAGAGACGGTGTGTTTAGATGCGTTATTAGCAACGATACCTTTTCATATTCAAAGCACAAGCCTTATCTGCAACAACAGAAAGAGCAGTTTGGTTTACAGATCAATGACGGTTTATATGTCTGGGAGATTAATCATGGTGGCTAGTTTTGAAAGAGCAGCCGGTCTCTCTGGGCTCTGCTGGTGTTCTCTGTGACAGAATGAAGAATCAGGTTGTTGTTTACGGCTGTAAAGATGGAGCACCTCTGCTTAGCATAACAAATCCAACGCAGGTTGATCCAACGCAAGCTGAGGCCTTGGGGTTCATAATTACACAAGGAGCCAATGCATTGGACATTCCGCTGTTCACCAACACAATGGAGCTGGATGTTTAATTCTGCCCTCGACATGAAGAACATGAGTGGGAGGTTGTAGCCACCATGAAGCAGCATTAGCCCACCAGCTACAGCCCAACATCGCTACCACATTGTCAGCACGGTTCATCCCAGCTGGTGCGCTCATCCAACATCGCTACCGCAGTGTTAGCACAGCTCGGCTCATTTAGTGGAAGTTAGCATTACCTTTACGATGCAAACACTTTACAGGGTGAGTTGCAGTATTTCTATATTATTTGCTGGTGTGTAACAGCTGTGCTGGACTATGTTCATGATTTTATGACTGTATATCATCATCTTTTACGCCAGGACCACGGCTATAGCTGTCCATTAGGATAGTGCTAAGTGCATGTCTCATTGCTACAGACGTGGATTTCAGCTTTACTTAGCAACTACATCTATAAAATGACCTCCTTGCGTGGTTTGAGACGAGTGTGATTTATGCAAGCATTTTGCCTTGTAGTTGTAGTGCAAGGCTAATGAACGAAACTGACGCTTGATTATTACGAGACTCGGCCTGGTCCTGATTTAGCAACACAAGAAACTGTCTATCATGTGTCTATCCAAATAGGAAACTGGTCCAATGGGTCAGCACTGGAACAGTATACTGCACGGCCTTAGTAACCATTTGGCCCTGCAGTGGAAAAGAGACCTTCTCCAGACCTTAAGGATCTTAGTGCCTAATCACAAGGCCGTGCATATGCTGTAGTCAATGTAAAATACTGAAATTAACCAAACAGTGAATGAATAAGCAACTGAAACTCATTATTAATCATTATTATGGAATATTAATAATTACAGAGTCTATTAAATCAATCTATTAAAAGTTTCCTTTGATATCATTGTTAATGTAACTAGATCCTAGAGCCCACCTATACTGTACGTTTGACGGGCTGCATAAGCAAACTAATAATAGCAATAGACAGGAAATGAAAGCTCATTGATGCAGCATCACTGACCTTTAGCCAATCAACAGCCACCACCTGTGTTAAATGACCTCTAATGACACGCCTTTTTGCGTCTTTTAGAAGTGACATCACGTTTCCCCATCCTTCCTCCCCACCTCCACCAGTTTGGTCCCGACGGATGCCCGGGAATAGGCTCGGCCCCCCTGCCTCAAAATTCGGTAGAGTCCTGATGGTGCAGGACCTGGGCTGACGACCCAGTGGGGGCCTACGCCAAACACAATCAACAGTTCCAACTTGTTCCATCTCATTAATTGTCAAGATTAAATTTCTGATTTACTGCCCTCCTTTCTCCAGAGTCGTCTGGTAGAAATGCCAGTCTTCAAATCCATGGTGGAGTTCTGAGGTATGGGGTGTGCTAAAATGTAGCCCTTGGTGTGAAGACAATTAAGACTCGGTAAGAGGGGTCCTGCCACAAAAATAACAGGATGAAGTGGGGTGGGACTATAAAGTGTAAGTCATTGGATGGAATCATTTGGGAGGTCAACCTTATTACTGCTCGCAGGCTACAATGGGCTGCCAAATTGATTTAATTATTCACTTGATTTAACATGTCTTTTGCAGCGATTAAATGGGTGATCAATTAAGAAGATTATTCAATAACTGAATGCTCAAGCGTTTCAGAGACTACCCAGCCCAGCATGCAGAGAGAGTCAATAAGCCATAGAAATAAAATTAGATTTCAAATGATGCATAACACGGTAAGCAACCATTATAAAGACACAATGTGTCCAAATGTTTGTGGACACCACTTCTAAAGATTGCATTTAGCTACTTTATGATGCACCCATTGCTGATGCAAAAGTGCAAATGCAAACAAGCACACATGCAGCTTGTCTAGTCCATGAATAGAAGGACTGCCAACAGATTAGGACTCTCTAGGAACAGATTAACATGAACGTTTCGGACTGTGACTAATGCCAAAATACAGGTATAACCCCCCCAGCATTGAGCTGTGGAGCAGTGGAAGAACTGTGTTCTCTGCAGTGATGATGGAGCTTCATCCAGTTCTTTTGGAATGAGCTGGGGAGTTGGGTATGAGCTGGGTTGGTGATCATCCAACATCCTGACCTAACTGACTTAGATATTTTTGCTGAATGCAATCAAATTCTCACAGCAGTGCTCTACCAGAATCTAGTAGAAAGCCTTCTTCCCTGGACACTAGAGACTAGAGGCAGGATAAACTCTTTGTAACACTCTTGATTTCAGAAGAAAAACTGAACAAACAGGTGTCCCAATACTTTTGTCCAAATAATAGTGTACATACAGCTTTATGGTCTGTAAATAATGCCTTAATAGTATACTCTTTTAAGTAAATCAGAGGCCTGCAGGGGTCTTTGGAGTGCTTTAGAATGATTGTTGGTTCTCTAGGGAACCTTTCAACAGATGGTTCTTTAAAGAACCCTTTGAATGGTTAAAGAATCCTCACATGATGCAGAAGAAGATTCTCCAGCAATTTAAGGATACAACATATAGCAGATCTAAGAGCCTCTAAAAACATGAATCAGCCATAAAATTAAAACCACCTGCCTAATATAGAGCAGATGTGCCCCCTTGTGCCGCCCCAACAGATCTGACTATTCGAGGCATGGCCTCCACAAGACCTCTGAAGGCGTTCTGCTGTGGTATCTGTGGCACCAAGACTAACTAACATTAGCAGCAGTTGTGAGGTGGGTTGGGCCTTAATGAGCATCAGTGAGCCTTAGGTGCCCATGGCCTTGTCACCGGTTCACCGGTTGTCCTTTCTCTGGAACACCCCATGCCTGATGTTTTGGAGATGATGTTCTAATGACCCAGTCATTGTCTAGAACCTCCCAGTTTGGTTCTTCTTGTCAAAGCGTCTCAGATTCGTACTCCTTAAGAATTATTACCTAATCACCTTTAAGAACCGACTGGTCATTTGCTGCCTAATGTGTAGATCCCACCTCTAGCCACTGTAGCCAGATAATCAGTGTTATTCGCTTACCTGCTGTAAGCAGAAACTAGATACTGTACGTCTCGGGATCAGATTTATGGTTTTAATAGAGACTTTGGTAAAGACAGGTCTAAGAAGTAGTTTCAGGCGGTTTGATGAAGTGCTCTACAACACAGCTGCAAGAAGAGGCAGACAAACAGCTATTGCCTTCAGATACCTTCCCATTGTCATAGTCACTACTGCACTACGCATGCCAAAAAAATAGCACAGCAACCAGATGGGGAGGACAAAAGGGCTGTTCTCTCCGTCTACAGGTGCCACAGGGCACTCTTTTATTGAAGCATGTTTTTTCTTGGTAGTTAACTGCAAGTAAACAAGTCCGGGGGCCATTTAGATGTGTATTAATTAGAAGTGCTTTCAGGAGCAGTTGCTAAGAGCCCGGCATAACGTGGGAGCCTGGAATAAGCGGGAAATGAGAGGAGATGCTCTGCGCTATTGCAAAATGTCAACAGTGCTGGAAATTGAATCTGAACTTTGCCCGGAAGGTGAAACCAGGGACGGAACAATCCTGCAATAAACAGCCAATTTCAGACCTTTCCTTTAATTCACACATGGCATTCAGGTGAAAGGGGCTTTTATTAAAGTTATTTGGTTTTATTAGTTTCTTTTTTTGTTGTTGTTGTTTGGTTGGACAAGCTTGCTGGCCAAAATTCTCTTCAGCCTAATGAGAACCTCAAACAAAACAAAGCAAACTGGGCAGCACTTTAGTTTAAATTGCTACAACATTATAAGCAAGACCCCCACCCACCCCCCACCCCAGCTAACATGTCCATGTGGGGCCTGTATGGGTAGCCCAACTAGGAATCGTAAAGTTTTGTCTACAGGTTCCATGATGGCCCCACATGCAGCATGGATGCCTACCAGGGTCAGTGATAGGACCAGGAGGGGTTAAACATGGGCTGAACCATCTGGGTTGAACCATGCATATGGGGCCTAGATGGGACCCATGTGAAAGTAAGGTGGGCTGTAACACTGGGGCCTATTTAGGAAGCCAAACTGGGTCCTAGTAAAAACGCATTTCCAAACCCACTAAGCGCACACCTGGAACCCACCTGAAACTCACCTAGCCCACATTTTACCCATGTGAGCCCTGGGTCAGCTCATTGCCACCAAGTTCCAGTAGCCATCAACAAGCTTCTAGCAGAAGTCTGGTAGGATATTTGACCACTACTCTTGGCCGAACTGCTAGATAAATTTGTTGGCTTACATCCACAGACTTGACTTTTAGGCACAGTTCCTATACACTACATTGACAAAAGTATTGGGACACCTGCTTATTCATTGTTTCTTCTGAAATCAAGGGTATCAAAAAGAGTTGATGCTGCTTTTGTTGACTGGCTCTGCTGTCCAGGGACAAAGGCTTTCTAATAGATTTTTGAGGAGCATTGCTATGGGGATTTGATTGTATTCAGTAATAAGAGCATTAGTGAGGTCAGGATGTTGGACAATCACCAACTGGATGGAGCACCAACCATCATTCCAGAGAACACAGTTCTTCCACTGCTCCACAGCTCAATTCTGGGGGGCTTTATACCCCTCTAGCCCACAGCTGACATAAGTTAGCATTGTGCCAATAGGTTCTTGTTTATCTGCTCAAGAGAGTCCATTCATTAGAAGGGGTGTCCACAAAAATTTGGACAAATAGTATATATATTTTTCAGTAGAGATGAGGTTAAGAGTTTGGGAAAGCCATTAGCCAGTTTTACCCATTCCACGACCTCATCCGAAGTGTGTTTGGAGTCATTGTTTGGTTGGGACACTCAATTCTGTCCCAACACTCAAGTTTCAGCTGACCAGCAGATGGTTTGAGGTTGTGAGGTTATGCTGAAGAACTCTGAGGTAGTCTTCCTTCTGCTTCATTACTCCACCCACTTTGTGCAATGTAGCAGGACAAAGCAACTGTAGCAACTGGTAGCAGGACAGCCAAGGAGCATAACGCTACCACCACCATGCTTAACAGTTGGTACAGTCTTCTCGGGGTTGAATTGACTTCGTTCTAGTGGTCAGTTGCAAACTTTAGTAGAGCTTGAAGGTGACAACAGTTTCTGGAGCAGGGGCTCCTTTCTTGGACGGTGTTGACAGGCCATGAGGCAATTTCCTGTGACTGACAGGGACCCTAAAATGTATTAGCTGAGCATTTTGGCAGAATTGTTGTGAGAGTTGTGAGGCCCAGTGTAATATCTTTTCATGGGGTCCAAAATCCCAGGCTGCACACCTAGGTGCCCCTTGTGCATCATTTACATTTGCATTAAAGGCGTTTAGCAGACGCTCTTCTCCACAGCGACTTACAGAAGTGCTTCACTGTTTACTCCAAAAATACCCTTAGCTAGTTTGTATTGGCTAGGATCCAAAAGCTTAAATGCTACTAAATACAGAAGTCAGTATGGAGACCACATACACTTCACTCTGCACACTAAGCACTCTTGGAAGAGAAGGGTCTTCAGTCTGGGTTTGAAGACCCACTTGTTCCGACACCCAGGGGAGGTTCGTTTCACCACTTCGGTGCAGGACAGAAAAAAGTCTGGACGCTCGTCTTCAGTGGATCTTAAAGGATGGCGGGTCGAGTCGAGCCGTACTTGAAGCTGAAAGGGCTCTTGGTGCAGATCGGCCTTTTGACCATCGCCTTCAAGTACGGAGGGGCTGGCTGGTCCAGTCTTGGCTTTGTAGGCCAGCGTCAGGAGCTTGAATCTGATGACCTGGACAGCAGCTACAGGAGGCCGGTGATTCTTGATTCTAGTTGTTCCTATAAAAGTATGTGTTGTACGCTTATTCTACCCCAGAAAACAACAGGTCAATGAAATCATTGAACGCTCAATAATGCCACAATGTACGCAAACTTCTCAGCACAACTCCAGTAAGGGAAGATAAGGACCTTCTTGGTGCTGAAATGAACAATTCTTTGTACAGAATTTTGGGCAATGTCTGAACTACACAAGAGGCGGTGCTGGTTACGTCAGTCTGTGCTAATAGAAAAATTGAGACAAAAAGCCTTTTGGCAAACTGAAGATTAAACCTCCCATTATTCTCTAAGCATCTTTGTGTCGTGGTTGGTTTTTAATTTCAGCCGAAGCTCTGAAATAGTTTCAGCTGAGTTTCATCATCTGCGTCTGGACGTTTGGGCCTGTGATTTTTACAGTCTGTTCTCTTATTGTGCTCAACCTCTCCAGGATTGCTTTACAGTTCAGTAGAGCATTTCCAGTCTTTGTCGCTTTGACGGCGGCTGAATGGTAACGGCCAATCATCTTGAGACGTCTTTCGGGCTCCTGTTGTACTCCAAAGTCGGGGATTTGATGCCACAAATCAACATCCTTCATTTCCTCGCGTGCAGACACAGACGCAGAGGCCGTCCCACTCCGCCGTCCTCTGGTCCACTGCAAATTAAGATCACACAATGAACTCATGTCTCGCATCAAGTGGCCATTGTCTCTGCTTGCTGAAGCTTGGGAGGCGTATTGTCCTTTGTGTTAAAGAGATGGCAGGGAAATTAGACTCAGCTGTTGCTCCAGCACCAAACAGGACTCCAGTGCCCAGACGGTTGCATGGCTTTCTCTGCTTCTGTGTTCTTGGTCTACTTTAGTACTTTTAGTACTTTCTATTGGTCGCTAGAATCAGTTCTGTCTGTGTGTTTTCACTTTGTAATAAGATGGTTTTATTAATATTAAAGGATCATGAGTCATTAACTATGCTACACTATGTGGACAAAAGTATTGGGACACCTACACATTCCACCTACAGGAGCTCTAATGACCTCCCATTCTAAACCCATAGGCATTATGAAGCTGGTCCTCCTTTGCTCTCAGCTCTAACAGCAGCAGCAGGTCTGGAGCTCTCGGCCCTGACCCCGCTCTGTAACTTTACGTGGTCTGACAGACACTCGGTGGCTGAGCTGCTCTCTGTGAGCTGTTCCTCTAAACTCTTCCACTGTTCAATAATAACACCACTCACAGCTGATGGAGGAAGATCTAGGAGGGAAGGTCTAAATTTCACCAGCTGACTTGTTGCTGTTGTTGGTGCAGCGGTGTCTCCTATTACATCCAGAACCACGCTGGAGTTCAGTGAGCTCTGTAGAACCTCACGTTCTTTCACTGATGCGTGTAAGAATGGCAGACTGCAGGGCTAGGGGCTTGTTTTTATACACTTAGGGTGGCAATGGGACTGAATGAAGCCCCTGAATTCAGTGATTAGGAGGTATTTTTGTAGTGTCTACGAGTAAGGCATTTTTTCCTTAGCAAGAATAGCTTTGAGCGTAGTATTAGAAAGGAGGGCCAGAAGCCTGGACAAATGGACCTCACACCAGAGTATCATAAATATAAAAATATATATATATATATTTATATTTATTTAATTATATTTGAAATTATATTATATAAATGTATATATAATTATAAACAAAATTACTTTATGAAATGCATTTATTAATTATATATTGTTGTATAATGTGACGGAAATGTATTATTATTGTCCCCTATTCAGGTACTTTGCAGATGATCAACTTATCTTTACCTAATAATCAATATATACTGAATATTCAAGTAAATTCTCAATTAAAGGTATTAAATTAAAAAGAAATTAAATCTAACTCTAACCCTGACCTGTTACCTTAGCATTGGTAGAAGATCATCAAAATAAAGTGTGACCAAGATCGTAGACACCTTATGTCTCAAATCTGACTTGAAATCAGTGATAAAGAACATCGCATGATACATGTTGAAAGTCATGCAGTACGCTCAGTAAGCACAGTGTATTTATCTCTGTCAGTACCAGAGCAACATGACCTTCAGGTTAACTACCAGTGCACTGGCAACAAAAAGGAAGCATTTCTGAGGGAAGAGGAACGTGATTCCTCCCTGAAAAGCTCAAGCAAGTCTAGTAACCATTGCATGAAAGCAAGGAAAACTCGATTACACTGCAGGCATAGTAAAAAAGGGAAAAGTAGCTCTTACTCAAAGATACCTTCTGAATTCAATCTCTTGCTACTGACCTTATTTGGCCACGCCCACTTTCAGGAGTTTATTTATGTAATAAATAAATAAATAAATAAATAAGTCATGAGTAAAAGACCAAAAAAAATTAATAGCATAAAAATATAAGACCCCCAGTGAGCAGCCAACGGCGACAGTGGCATCGAAAAACTCCCTCAAAGCTGGAGGAAGGAACCTTGGGAGGAACCAAGACTCACCAGAGGGACCCAACCCGTCCTCCTCTGATCAGAACTATTTATTAATTGTTGATAAAAGTCACTGGACCCCCTAAACTGATTTTTAGCTCAGGTGTGCAACATATTATAATCATAATATAATAATCATGGTGTAGTAGAACTGAATGTAGTCATGGCAGTGATGGTCAGAGTAATGATAGTTAATAGGGGTGATATTAATAGTGGCACATAGTTAATACCATAGAGTCCAATGGTTCAAATGGTTTGTGGCGTATCGTGTTCAAAGTAAATGCAGTCTGTAGTAGACTGCTATCATGGACACTGATCATAAAGTATCTAGCTAGCTATGCTAACCCTATGCCTGTCCAACAGGCTATTAAACATTATTCATAGCTATTTAGTGCTTAGCTAACTAGCTAGCTCTCCAACACAACACAAAAAGATTAGAGTGCTGTGGAGCACCATCACTGTTAAAAGTCCTTTGAGGAATTCCTGGAAGTTCGTCAGTTTGAAACCTTCAAGGAACCTTTAAGAAAAGTTTTTTAGAAGGTTCCTAAAAACATCTCAAGAGGTTCTTCCACAGTGCCAAATTAAAGAGCCCCTAAAAGTACCTCAAGGAACCTATACTTTTAACAGTGTAGAACTTCTATCCAACCCGTCCAAATATGAAGGCCCTGCGTCTGGGGTTGAAGGTGCTAACCGGGGAAACTCTGTTATGAAGCTACGGTGAAATGAACCCTTTGGGTGCTTGTGCAGGTAAAACGTTAGCTTAAAAGCTAACCTATGAGCTTTACAAGCACCTGATGTGTCCGGAGCTTCACCGGAGCTTCATAACCAAGCCATTGCTCTGGGTGAGGATGATCTGTTGTTGGCTTCCCCTCCACAAAATGATAAGAGCAGGCGTATGGACCTGTGGGTGGTTTTAAATTTTCAACCACTTTAAGGAGGTATATGGTGCGTTTATTAATAATCTATATAAAAACAGATCCGCGGTCGTTCTCATGGAGAATAAGGTGACGTTCCTGATTTCACTGTATGATCCTGACTCGCTGCAATAACCTCAAACACTCAGGGTAAGCCTCAGTTGCTACAGATTGCTCAGGGAGGATGAAAAGCGGCCTTATAAGAATTGTGTTGATAGAAAAAAGTGCGATCACATGTCAGCTATTCCTCTTTGCGAGATCAGGAAAGAGCCTTTCAAAGCATGTGCTATTAAAGATGGAATTAATTACCGACGCCGGTTGATGTGAGGTGTCAGAATGTAATATTCCTGAAAGTCCTGTGTTGATTAGGGAACGCCATTCACCCGTCAGTCAGGATCTACGTCCGCCCTGCTACTGAGATTGCAAAGCCTGCTTTTATAAATTAGTAATGACTGTTTTGGTGTAATACTGTTGTACTGCAGCCGTGATGGAGAAGCTGGATGATAAATATACTACAGCAACAGTTACTGCAGAGCAGCGCTTGAAGTGGGAAAAAAGGGCCAGTATTTTTATTATTATTTGCACATTGATTTTTTTTATTTATTTATTGTTTACTCAGGTTCTGCTTTTGAGCTTGACTCCCTGTTGTTCCACCTGATGTAGATGTGTGTACATGTAGACCAACTGTGGCAGTGAGAAGGTGGATCCCCCTTTGATTGTATTAGCTAGCATGCTACTAGTTAGCCAGTTAAGCTGATCCCCTTTGATTGTATTAGCTAGCATGCTACTGGTTAACCAGTTGAGCTGATCCCCCTTTTATTATATTAGCTATCATGCTACTAGTTAGCCAGTCCAGCTGATCCCCTTTGATTGTATTAGCTATCAAGCTACTAGTTAGCCAGTCCAGCTGATCCCCCTTTGATTGTGTTAGCTATCATGCTACTAGTTAGCCAGTTGAGCTGATTCCCCTTCGATTGTAGTATCTAGCATGCTACTAGTTAGCCAGTTAAGCTGATCCCCCTTTGATTGTTTTAGCTATCATGCTACTAGTTAGCCAGTTGCGCTGATCCCTCTTTGATTGAAGTATCCAGCATGCTACTAGTTAGCCAGTTGAACTGATCCCCCTTTGATTGTATTAGCTATCATGCTACTAGTTAGCCAGCCGAGTTAACCCCCCGCCCACCCAGCTGTAACTTCTCAAACTATTCATCGACCAGTGTAAGGAATACCTACACTGCTTCAATTTCTGGCCTTGAAATATAAGAGGATATGGCACTGCCCAACTAGCTAAAGAAATGTAAGTCTATAGGTGGGATCACTGACCCCTTAAAAAGTGTTATTACAAATGTGAGATACCAGAGATTAGCCCCACCAGTTTGTACTGAAGTCCATGTAGTTACTGAGTAATACATCTTAGTGTGTAATAAGCCTTGCTACATCAGATTTGACGGAACGTTAGGAGTAAATAGCACCGGCATCACATCTTCTCCAACATAAACAAAAATATTCAGTGTGTTTTGCTACTTCATAGTTTTAGCACTTAGCAATTCATAACACCACACCACTCCACCAAAAAATACCATGTGAACTAGTCTGAGGGCAAAGTTCCAAACTTTTGCACGGTGCTCCTTTCTCATTTTAACTCAAAAATTATACAAAACTAAACAATAATAAACTAATATTGCTTAGAATGTAGAATGTGTTCCATCTTTAACTTGAGCTTTTTGGAGATCAGTTCTGCATTAACTTCTACTTAACTATTCACAATATTATCCATTTTGACCAGGGGTGCCCTGACTTTTGCATGCCACTGTATAGTTATTTGCTATTGTTGGGTTTTTCACTTGTATATTTAAGATATTTGTGAAATCCAGTTTCATCAGCTGGACCAAGTCAATAACTATTTCTTTGGCTTTAAGTCAAAAGAGTATGTTTGTTATTGCCCTCTGGGAGATATCTATCTTTGTTTAGGGGAGGATAGCACTGGAGCTATGGCAGCTTATGAGTTTCCTCCCCAAAGTAGAGCTGCTATTA
Organism: Salminus brasiliensis; assembly: GCF_030463535.1. Taxonomy (NCBI): domain Eukaryota; kingdom Metazoa; phylum Chordata; class Actinopteri; order Characiformes; family Bryconidae; genus Salminus; species Salminus brasiliensis. The sequence goes on along the minus strand of NC_132879.1, from coordinate 55,565,061 downwards.
CTCAAGTCATGTCAGAACCGATAAATTCGCTGCTCAGGAATAGCAGCCCTTAAATATATAGCCTGGCCTAAAAATAGGACCCTGTGGATCAGAATGACCCCACACAGCAGGTATCAAACAAAGGACCCGGTCCCGAATTTTGGGCTAAGACATTACATATATAAATATACTGCACGTCTGTTTTGGATATGGGGAAATACTCCCTTAAACCCTGATGCAGAAACCTTTAATGAATTATTTGAAAACTGTTCGGTTTAGCATATCGCATATCTCGTGGAGTCCCACAGGGTTCTATTTTAGGGCCTATGAAACTGATGTCAGCAATGCACAGCAACGTAGTTAAATGAGAGTGAAGAACTGAAGTGTGAGCTTATATACAGAGCCTAAGAGGATATGCAGTATGCGTTCACGCTACATGGACAAAAATATTGGGACACCTGCTTATTGTTCATTGTTTCTTCTGAATTCAAGTGTATTGAAAAGAGTTATCCTGCTTTTTTTGGAGTAACTGTCTATACTGTCCTGCGAAGGCTTCAGGAGCACTGCTGTGAGGATTTGATTGCAGTTGTGCCCGTTTTACTATTTAATGCAGTACTTTGGGGTCTTGGTGTCTGAACACAGTGTGGAATTTCCAGTGCACTGTGACACTAGCGGACATAGAATTCCCATAATTCAGTGTTCATTAGACTGCTCATACGATACGATTGCTGTCGCACAGCAATGAGCTCACACACATAGCGAGGTGTCCAAAATCGTTCACAACCTTGTCAAATTCTGTTCCCTAGAATAGTGCCCTATGTAGTAATCTGGATTTTGCATGTAGGGGATAGTGGATAGGGTTTTCAGACCGTTTCGGACACAGCTCAAATCTGCACCCATGCATTAGGCATACGTATTTATGATATACAGGCCTGCATACAGTTTCAAGTTTCAAGTTTCAAGTTTTAGGTTTATTTGTCATCTGCACAACATGTCAGGACATTTATGCATTGAAATGCTTGTGGTGAGGCTCAGGTTGATGCTCTACAGGAGGACAAAACTATATACATACTAAACATATTAAAATAAAGTTTATAGGATAAATTATATTAAATAAATACAAAATTACACAAAATATACACAAAGTACAGAATATACAAAGACATCTGTAGATCTGTGGATCTGTAGAAATTCTCTGATATGTACATTTATGAGACAGGTATAGTCTGAGAGAGAGTGGAGCTAAATATAAATATGTATGTTTATGTCTATTCCTGTTGTATAAAGTGACTTAGTGATGTTGTCCATAGCAGTGATATATAGAGTATTAATAATAAAGTGTCCGAGTGCAGTGGTGTTGCTGAAAGGTTCCCAGCTTGTTCAGGAACCTGATGGCTTGTGGGTAGAAACTGTTCATTAGCCGGTTTGTGCTGGCCTGGATGCTGCGGTACCTCCTGCCTGGTGGCAGTGAGGTGAACAGGCCGTGTGCTGGGTGGCTACAGTCCAACCGGATCTTCCGGCTCTTCAGTATGTGTTACATTAGGCCATTATACTACAGCTAGCTAGCTTTCATGAAGGAACCTTTCACCAAGGCTAAAGCTTATATTCACATTGGCATTTGAGGCAGACAAGCTTATAAACACTGCAGAGGGTCAAGCTTGAGCTTGTGTACCATGCATGAAAAACTACTCAAGCCTGAGAATCTGCATCTAACAGTACAGAAGGCGCTTTCAGTGTGGCAGCCATTAGCGGTGTACGCAATTAGCAGCGGCTGTAGAAGGGTGTAGGAGAGCGCAGCTGAAAGGGAGTTCTATTAAAACTGCCTAAACGGGCACAAAGGCTGAGCAGCTGCTGATGTGTGCTTTACATTGCATTTGCTTTGTTTGTCCCTGGAAGGCCTGTTCAAGGCCACATGCTCTGCAGTGCTATTGCGTACTGAGATTTCTCAGTAGAACTATTGATAATAAAAGCATTGATAAGTTCTGTATGTGTAAAGCCCACGCCCAACTAGGGTTGAGCAGTATCCACAGAATCCCTTCATCCCATCAAATCGTCTTCAAATATTAGCGGGTATGCTGCAGTGTTAAGGTGGGGGCGTCATAATCTGGGGTGACCATATTTTGTTTTTTTACAGTAGGATATTGTGGCATGACATGTTTGCACATCTGTGTCAGCAATGAGTGCAACTTACAGTAGCTGAATGCACTCAGTAGAAGGGGTGTCCACAAACATTTGGACATAAAAAAATGGTTAGCCATCGCTGTAGGTTTATAAGGAACGCTCCGTTAGGAACACTTTAATTTTTGCACGAATCATAATTCATGTTTGCTCATTCAATCCAGGCCCTTTCTTATTTTACATATGTTAGGACAAGGCAGAAGCTCTGGCAGAGGCGTTAAGCAGCTGCACAGTGTGCCCTCTGTGCATTGCACTGCGCCTTCTAAAATAGGATATGACAGATCTAGGTCCTGGGCACAAGGAGAACTCAGCACGGTTACTTTAGGACTCTGCTGCTTTTTTTCGAAGGCTAAATCGGGACTCCTGTAATCCCAAGACTCATCGTTTAACTTGTGGACCAGGAGGGAATCACTTCTGAAGCATTCGGAGCCTTACAGAGAAGCAAGGTAAACTGGCACACTTACAGCATCCTGCATCTGCTTAAATAGGACATCTTCCTCCCTTATGGATGCATCCTTTTGATTTCTTACACCAGGTAGGATATGGACTTCTACTGTCGTCTCTCTCTCTCTCTCTCTGTCTCTCTGTGCCACTCTGCCTCTCTCCTGGATGCTCATAGATATTCTCCAGTGTGAGCAATGGCAACACTGCTTATCATTCTGCCAAGCTGCAACAGCAGCTTTATCCTTCCCATGGGGCGATGCTTTTATGGGTCCCTCAAAAACCCTGCTCTGTATGTTTTTGGACACCCCTGTGCTACTGTAAGTTGCACCTATTTCTGACACAGATGTGCAAATGCACACACACAGCTTGTCTAGTCCCTGTAGAGAAGTACTACCAATAGAATAGGACTCTCTGGAGCAGATAAACATGAACCTACTGGCACCATGCTGCCTAATGCCAGGCGTGGGCTAGAGGGGTATAAAGCCCCCCAGCATTGTTCTCTGGAATGATGGTGGTGTTCCATCTAATATTTTGGGAATGAGCTGAAGAGTTGGGGAAGAAAGCCTTCTTCACTAGGGACAGTTACTCCAACAAAAGCAGGATCAACTATTTTTAACATGAAGTAGAATGACAATGAACGAAAGTGTCCCAATACTTTTGTCCATATAGTGTATATTCTATAACTTTAGTTATACAGCCAGATGATGCTGTTGACAAGAAAAAAGACTAGTCCTCTCTGGGTCCTCTCAGCTTTTTAGTCCGTTGTATGTGTGGTTAGCTAGCTGAAGAGTCTGTAGTAGGGTCTGGTAGGGTCAGCTTTTAGCCTAGTACCCCGCTAGCACCTGCTTGCTTAACCAGCTCTTCCAGGTCGCCATGCTGATAGCTGCAGCAGCCCTTCCTCCAGTCAGCAGTGCTTCCCCTGTTCGGCTTGCGTTAGCTTTAAGCCTTTTTAGCATTGCTTACACACTTGTGCGAAAGTGGCTTTTGCGTTACGTCAAAAGTGTAGCGTAACTGTTTTGGGGTTTAGGAATTGGCCTGTTTTAAGGTACTCGGGGGAACAGGCACCTCTACCTGCCAGCATATGACATTTGACAGCTGACAGCATATGACAGTGGGTCTAGCCTAATTACCCGCAATCCTACACCTACGCCATGTCCTTATATCTTATATGTGAGCTCTACATTACTGTCATAATTAGCATCAGTTTTATAGGCCCCAGTATAGAACCTTGTGGGACTCCCCATAAAAAGTGACTGAGTATAGTTTCTGCATTAGGATTAACAGCTGAAGAATAATCCCATGGTTTAAAGGGGTTAGGAAAGTCAAAACAACAGATCTTGCTCACTCTTTCATTCTTGTAAACTGCACTACATTACTCATATACATACACTACAGGTCAAGTACGGCAATGAGTCACGACCGAAGCTTAGTTCTTCCAGGAACAGCTTTAAATCAGATCAGTTGATATATAACAACAACAATGCATTGCATACATATACTGACCTTTAATAATACACTGCTAGACAGGGCAAACGATGCAGTTAGAACATGGCGAGGTACACACGGGGCTCAGCTGAATGATGAGTACCACTTTGCCGCAAGGACAAGCCCAAACACCAGTGACGTGCTCTCCGTCAGCCACTGAAGAATGAAAGCCTCCACACAGAAGCAGCATCCAGAGTCATGCAAATGCTCCAAATTAGCTCCAGTTTAGCCTTGCTTTTTAAAGGTGCTCTCTGGGCATCAATTAGGCCTGTTAGATGGAATGTGTTTCAGCGAGCACTGAAGGCACTTCAGGCAAAATTCAAAGGACAGTGGTCAGGACAGTAGACTGCAGGACATGAGTGTTATGAAGGTTAAGGGTGCAGATTCCGTTTAGCTCTGGCCCTGCTTACACTTTGTGTAGGAATGGGACTCTGGTATCTGGATGTCGTGCGTAGAAGAAAGACGTAGTTGCGCGTGTTTGTAATTGGAAAGGTATTCAGATCTAGCTGGCCTGATCTTGGGGCAGTGGAGCGCAGATTGTGATCAAATCTGTGTGTGTGTGTGGGTATAAATAAAATGCAGCCAATTTGGCTACATTCGCAGTCTAATGTCATGTGGGTCCACCCACAGCTTTCAGCACTGTTCCCGCCGCTCTTGTAAGGTGGTTTTAAAGCATGGGCAATTTGCTGTCTGCGAAGGACAGTCTACAGTTCTTTTGACATTCCTGGCTTTGATTTGAGCCCATGCTTTAACAGTGTTTAACCCCCTTATTACACACTAAGGTGTATTACTCAGTAACTACAGGGACTTCAGGGACTTTCTCTGGTAATAGAACCCGCCGACAGGCCATAGACTGTTTCAGGGGTTAACTGGCAGCTGCTAGGTAAATGTTCAGGCTCACCATCTTTTTTCTTTTCCTTGTAGCTTTAAGATGCTCTAGACTGGAAAACTAAGTAACTGTGTTGATCCTGGAACAGTTGAATAATAAGAGTAAATGGAAGTGACAAACTGTCAACCTCAAACACTGCTGTTCCTCCTTCGAAAGAACAAAAAATACATCCAGCAGAATCAAAACAGAACTGTAAAACAGGCCCAAAATCCCCAAAACGGTTCTGACCTGCCCACTGGAGAAAGCCCTTGTCAAAGCTGATCAAATATGGAGTTGTTGATACTGAGGGAGGTGAGGTCTGGAGAGCAGCTCATCACCTCCAGACTCTGAGCTAGTTATGGGAGAGAGGAGAGAGGATGTTGTGGAACCAAGGATGTGTGCTAGGCTAAAAGCTACAGCTAGGCAACTGGCCTTTACCAGTCTGTGCTGCCTCAGCTGAACCAAACTGGAGCTAAACACATGCCAGAAGGGAAAGCACTGGCTTATCGTTGTACTGGTAAGACTTAAGAAAGACAAAGCCAGGGAAGTGAGAGGGGGCAGGGCTAATAGCTAAGCGTCTACAATTTCTATCGGTTTGCTAGCAGCACATTACTCTGAGAGGACATAACGAGAGGACAGCAGCACTATCCGGTAAGAGCCTGAGAATAATTATAAAGGTTTTGTTACAGTGTTAAGCCAGTGAGCAGGTTGTTGAGCAGTAAACCAGCCCATTTTATTCTGGGGCAAAATAACAGGGTGGTAAATAGGCTTGTAAAACCGGGGCTGAGCTTTTTTTTACCTCCACCAAAGTCACACTTACTATGTATACATCATATAATTTAAAATGCCCAATAAATGCAATCTATGGGACCTTTAAAATACCTGGATGACCTGCACCACCACTGAAGAATGTCTTATATAGTGTTAAACACACATAGCCCGGCAAGACTACACCTGTTCTGTAGCACCACACCAGCTTGACTTAAAAACTGTATAACTGAGTGATAGCATGCAATCAACGTCCGGATGCAGAACAAACCTAAAAGAAAAACAAGGCCTTTGGTGAAGAACTTACAGAATTGAAATCTTTTCTCTTTTTCAATGATAAAATTATCTGATAATATTCATCTGAATAAATCTGTAAAAAGGACATTCTGCTCCAGGTGACAATTCTGCTTTCAGATTCTGCTTACCAGAATAAGGCAATAATTAAGGTCATGGTAGCGGGCTCACACTCAGCAGGGCTGTAATTTTGGATCGGCGCTACAAATTAGCGGGTGGGTCGAACCTTGAATTTCACTCCCACAGGTGGGGAAACAAAGTGGAATAGGAATAGCAGTGAGGTACTTGCTGAGAGCTGACCTCAGAACAGGGGAAAACAACTCTGAGCTCAAAACAGGAACCATATAAGAGTCTTGCTTTGCAGAAATGATTGCAAATTTTCTATGTTTGCTGGTATTAATTCCTTCAGACTTAATGAGCCATATTTATCGTTAAGTACCTGCTTTAAATTATTTAAATGTATTTGTTTTTATGTCATTTATTTTTTCTCAATTTGTTTCCCCAATTTTTCCCTTTTTCTTCCAGTTTGGTACTGCCAATTAACCTACTCGTTAGTAACTCCCCCAAGCACTAGCAATGCTCCCGACACTTCGTTACATGTGAAGCCAGACCCCACCTCCTTTCGAACTGTCGGCAATGCAGCATCACCGCTAGCCGACACACCAGACACATGTGCCAGCCAGCAGCACTGTAAGAGTGATGAGTGGGGAGAGTGCCATCTACCCACCTGTAGAGAGTACGGCCAATTGTGCTCTCTCTGACTCTGGCTGCTGATGGCAAAGCGGCATGGCTTGGGATCCGAACTTGCAACCCCGGGCCATAGTGGTAGTTTGAACCTAAACTAATGCTAGAAAATATTATTTTGATAGTCAATACAAGACATGTTATAAGGAACATTTTCACACCATCATCATCAGCCATAACATTAGCACCACCTGCCTAATATTGTGCATGTCACACTGGTACAGGATAGAGACATTTACTCCGACAAAAGCAGTAAATGAGCAGGTGTCCCAATACTTTTGCTCGTATTGTGTGTTATTGACGTTTTACTATACATTTGAAAAGGTAGGATGATTCTAAGGGCCTGTGGTCGGCAGGGGCCCTAAATAACTGAGTATTTTGGCAGGACTTTTAGAGTTGTTGGGCCCAAAATCTGAAACCTTGGCCGCACTACTGGTCACTACACTAATTTCTGTCTAGCATTACATCAATTCTTTATGCCACTCCAACCAGATCTCTGCAACCCTGATGCTTAGAGGTGAATGCTCTGACCACCCAGCCACCATGCCTCTAACTCTAAACTATCAACAGGTTTCCTGATACCATGGTTGGCTCTTGGCCAGTTTGTTGCTGCATAATTTTTTTAATCAAAATATCTACAAAGCACTGAAAAACCTTCCTGCCCAGTGTATTTTGGGTAATTAATTCCTTCCCTAAATCTGGATCCAAACTGCTGATTTGTTTTCCTCTGACGTTCGTCGATTCAAAGTCAATGAGTGAGGTGAATTACGTCTATTCATTTTAAGATTATGTCCTTGGGCATAAAGGATTTCCAATCGCTGTTAAATTAGGATGTTTTTATAGAGACCACCACATTACGTTCTTCAGAAGGTCAGCTAATAGACGACCCCAGGTTCTCCTCCTGAATGTTCAAACAGAAGAGCCTTACTTTTCTGTTTGCTCTTACTTGCCATCTCCTTTGAGAACTCACTGGTCACTCCATCTATAGAAGCTCGAAGCCTTGGTGCAGTCATGGATGATCAGTTATCGTTCATTTACAACTCTACTAAACACAAGTCAATATAGAGACCATAATACTCTACTATTCGCCCAAGTACTCTCAGAAGAGGAGGGTCTTCAGTCTGGGTTTGAAGACAGCGAGCGTTGGACTCTGCTGTTCGGACACCCAGGGGAAGTTCGTTCCACCACTTCGGTGCAGGACAGAAAAAAGTCTGGACGCTCGTCTTCAGTGGATCTTAAAGGATGGCGGGTCGAGCCGAGCCGTACTTGAAGCTGTAAGGGCTCTTGGTGCAGATCGGCTTTTGACCATCGCCATCATGCACAGAGGGGCTGGCTGGTCCAGTCTTGGCTTTGTAGACCAGCGTCAGGGGTTTGAATCTGATGATCTGGGCAGCAGCTACAGGAAGCCGGTGAAGAGAGAACGTAGCAGAGGAGGAGCTGAACATGGCTGAGTTTAGGAACGTTGAAGACGACCCGACCCGTGCCGCTGCATTCTGGATAAGTTGCAGCAGCCTGACGGTGCACAAAGAGAGTTGCAGTAGTCAGGTCCTGAAGTGATGAGAGACTGAATGAGCACCTGGGTGACCTCTCTAGAGAGGAAGGGTTGAATTCGTTCTCAAGTCATGTTGCAAATGTGACTCGGTCATGTAGATTTTTCCTGTACAGCATTCAGAGAATTCGACCCTTCCTCTCTAGAGAGTCAACCAGGTGCTCGTCTACTACTACAACTCTCTTCTGGCTGGCCTCCCTTTGCGCACCAAGAGCCCTTCCAGCTTCAAGTACGGCTCGACCCATCATTCATTAAGATCCACGAAATCCAAGCATTCAGGTTTTTTTCTGTCCTGCACCGAAGTGGTGGAACCATTTTCCCCTGGGAGTCTGAACAGCTCACTGTCCTCAAACCCAGACTGAAGACCCTCCTCTTCTGAGAGTACTTGGGCAAAGATTGTAGAGTTTTATGGTCTCCATATTGACTTGTGTTTAGTAGAGTTTAAGATTAGAGGAGCTTTGAATTTTTAGTCTATATAAACTAGCTGAGGTTATTCTTGAGTAAACAGTGAAGCACTGGACAAGAGCATCTGCTAAATGGCGTAATTGTAAATGTAAATGTCACAGATAATGGCACATCCGATAAATAGCCAATATCCATTCAGAGTGCTGGGAAGGTACGCTGAGGCGTGTGAACTACAGCTGCACCTAGACATGTGATCACCTCAGCTGTTTTTGTAGGTTCTATCAATTTTGCACATAATGAAATTAATATTTAGTGTATTTTAGTGTTTTTATAGAATTCATTGTTGTGTAAAGTGTTTAAGCTGTTCAATAGTTTAATGGTTACCATGTTCAGTCGTCAGCTGTGAGTTTCCACACCTTTCCAGATTATTAGAACCTCAAGGCAAAGTGGACAATTAACTTTTGTAGGGAGGAATGCACCATCGGCAAGCGCTCAACGCTGTATAGCAGGCATTTGCTCCTCGAAGATCTCATCAAAACACCAAGCCGACTACAAATATAGGAACGGGGGCTTTACCTGTGTTGTTTCAGCTATCAGGTTAGCCGACATGTGAGTGAGCACACTGCCTACCTGCACAAGTTTTGGGACAGTTTTGGCCGGACGCTTCCTGGACAAATACTATCGCACTTATCCAAAAGCTGTATAGAAGCACACAGAAGCACAGAAGAGTTGGAACAGTGTCAATATCCTGAAAACCATAGAAGAAATATAGGTTATAGGTCTAGAAAGGCCCAAAATATGCAGACAGGTCGAATAATAATAATAATAATAATAATAGAGATAAACATATAATTAAATCTATTGGAAGATCCTTAAGGGCAGCTAAAGTAGGTCTTCTATGGCATATCTATAAAGAACCCTCTAGTACCTTCATCATTAAGAGTCTTTAGGCTCTCAGTTGTACAGCATTTCAGCTGCTTCCATGTTTAACTGTATTTCTCCATTTCTGTCCTATTTTGTAATGGATGTAATGGATTAACCTCTCGGTCTTCCCTTGTAACTAGTATCGGCCTGGGTTCTGCCTTTCTCAGACAGTGAAGGGTAGGTCACAGCTTTCGCCACTGAAGCTGCTCTCCTGTGAAACCCCCAGTGGACCAGTCCAGCAGTCAGTGGACTGGAGCAGGTCTGCGAGGCAGCTGTTTCCTGTCGTCTGCAGGGATGTCATTTGAAAGTCTGATTCAGTGCACACACTTTTAGGTGGTAAGATGTGCCTGATGAGAAATGGCTGTGTTTTCTGAGGAGAAATGTCAGGACTCCTCAGAAAAAGGCATGAATAAGCAGGCATGATATTATGATTGCTGGATTGGGGGGGAAACTGCTCCACAGCTCAATGCTGGGGGGCTTTATACCCATCTATAGCCCACGCCTGGTATTAGGCAGCATGGTGCCAATAGGTTCATTCAGGCCTATTCTATTAAGAGTACAAGCTGTCTGTGTGCATGTCATTAGATGGGGTGTCCACACACATTTACATATACATACTGCAGTTTTAACCCTAACCCTAATCCTAACCCTAACTCTAACTCTAACCCCTCACTCCTAACCCTAAACCCTAAACCCTAACCCTAATCCTAACCCTAACCCTAATCCTAACCCTAAACCTAAACCCTAACCCCAACCCCTAACCCCAACCCCTAACCATAACCCTAACCCTAAACCTAACCCTAACCCTAACCCTAACCTTAGCCCTAGCCCTAATTCTAATCCTAACAATAATCCTAACCCTAAACCTAACCACTAACCCTAAACCCTAAACCTAACCCTAACCCTAACCCATAACCCTAACCCATAACCCTAACCCTAACCCCTAATCCTAACCCTAACCCTTATCATAACCCTAAACCTAATCCCTAAACTTAAACCTAACCCTATCTCCTAACCCCTAAACCTAACCCTATTTTTTTTACAAATATCATAAAAAGACCCCTTAATAAAAGGTGTATATGAAGAGTATTTCTCTGCTGTCCAATAAAAACCTGCACCTCAGTTTTTGTCTGTTTAGTTTTCTCCATGGTTTGAACTCTTTAGCTTCTTCTGTACACTGTGTAAATTATTCTGGATGAATAGACCAATAGAAATGCTCTAAATTACTTGGAATAATTATTTAACATTTTTGCCTTCTCCTGTAAAGTCACCATTTTGGAGATGCATGTTTTTCATTGGGCAGTTCTATGAAATAAAAAATATATGTATATTTGTACTATATATTATATATATATACTATACTATATATTTATACTTATTTTACCTAATCTTTCTCCCCAATTTAGCTGAGCCAGTCATCTCACCCACTCACTAGGACTCCCCCGATCACTTGCAATGCTCTCGACACTAGAGGAGTGAGGACAAGCCCATGCCTTCAGTGCAGCATCACTAGGCAGCCAACACACTCTGAGGAAAGTGCCGGGTGCCCAGATCTGATACATCAGCCAAAAAACGCCTGTGCTGGCCAGCATCACTATAAGAGTGATGAGGGGAAAGAGCATGAGCAGTTGTGCTCTCTCCGACGCCGGCTGCTGATAGCATAGCAGCACGGCTTGGGGTCTGAGCCTGCGACCCCTGGGCTATAGTGGTAGCGGCATATAATCTGAATGTGAAGCTAATACTAGGATTTCGATTTTAAGAGTACATGTATTGGTGTGTGATGCCTATTGCATTTATTTATTTATTTATTTATTTATTTATTTATTTAACAATCGTCTTCATTCTGGTGCCATTTAGAGCCACATATCATGTGACACTGATATGCAGCTGCAGCATAAGGAGTCTTGGTGTGGCGTATCTTTTTAGGAGTGTACAGATATATCAATGCTGAGACTGCTTATAGGCTATTAAGGGGGTTTACAGATGCTTGCTCATGTAGAAAATCACTCAACATGTAGAATTTACAGGCACACCTAACTCAGGATGTCTTTAGTGGAGTCAGTAGTCTGTGACTGCCTCAAAAATGGAGCATACTGTGGCGAGCGGCCAGCTGAAGTGTGTAGAGGGAGAGTGTGTGCACTTATACAGCTCACACCATGTGTGTTATTGGTGGCCTGGCTGCGTTTGCAGCCAGTCTAACAGCCCGAAAAGGGGTCCTGTCATGATTTAGCTCCACCCATCGTGGGCCAAGCTGTTGTCTTATCAATAAAGAGCTGAACTGCTGCCATTTCTTCTACACCACAACTCTGTACATACCTCGCTTTTCATGGCTTCTGTAGCTAGGCTGTATTCACTGTCGGGCGGTGGTTTTTAATGCACAGAGGAAGCAGAAGCACCTCAACTGCTGTCTCACACACACAAGGTAAACTACTCCTCAGACGTCCTCAGACTGCACAGCTCTGAGTTAAGGATATCCACAACAAGTGAATTTGAGAGTAGGACTCTCTAACCGTATTCAGAGGAGCTCTCTAACCGCTTCAGTGCTCTCTATAGTGGTGCTAGGTTGAGGGAAGATGCTTGAATCAAGGCACACAGCTCTGAGGGGAAATAAGCAGACGTATGTGAGATGGAGGAACTCTAACCCTAACCCTAACCCATAACCTCTAACCCAAACCCTAAACCTAAACCTAAACCTAAACCCAACCCTAACCCTAACCCATAACCTCTAACCCAAACCCTAAACCTAAACCTAAACCTAAACCTAAACCCAACCCTAAACCCAACCCTAACCCTAACCCTAACCCTAACCCTAAACCCAACCCTAACCCTAACCCACAACCTCTAACCCTAAACCTAAACCCTAAACCTAAACCCTAATCCTAATCTTAACCCTAATCCTAATCCTAACCTTAACCGTAACTCTAACTCTAACATTAACCCCTAACCCTAACCCCTAACCTCTACCCCTAACCCTAAACCCTAACCCTAATCCTAACCTTAACCGTAACTCTAACATTAACCCCTAACCCTAACCCCTAACCTCTAACCCTAATCCTAACCCCTAACCCTAATCCTAACCTTAACCGTAATTCTAACCCTAACCCCTAACCTCTAACCCTAAACCCTAAACTCTAACCCTAATCCTAACCTTAACCGTAACTCTAACATTAACCCCTAACCCTAACCCCTAACCTCTAACCCTATGCTAACCTTAACCATAACCCTAACCCTAACCCCTAAACCCTAAACCCTTTTTTTTTGTTTTGTTTTTTTACAGATATCAAATGACCCCTTAATAAAAGGTGTATATGAAGAGTATTTCTCTGCTGTCCAATAAAAACCTGCACCTCAGTTTTTGTCTGTTTAGTTTTCTCCATGGTTTGAACTCTTTAGCTGCTTCTGTACACTGTGTAAATTATTCTGGATGAATAGACCAATAGAAATGCTCTAAATTACTTGGAATAATTATTTAACATTTTTGCCTTCTCCTGTAAAGTCACCATTTTGAAGATGCATGTTTTTCATTGGGCAGTTCTATGAAATAAAAAATATAGTTATATTTGTACTATATATTATATATACTAAGCAGACGTATGTGAGATGGAGGAAGGCCGTTTCGATGTTATAGGCCTATAAATATATACAGTCACCCAGGTTCATCTTAGTTTACCTACTGTACCTTGTATTAACTAGGATACTGTATGTAGGTTAATGAGGGCAAATGCTTATTATTAACATTATTGCTAGCCTAACTTACCACCCCTCCCCCTCAGCTCCTTAGCTTCAGCAAGTTTCCTTTTAGCAAGCGATTTTTTTAAGACTCCAAACCTGTCACACAGTAAAACAACAACAGCATTACCTAAAGGATTTATTTCCAGCTCTCCATTGATTTTTTCTTCCACTAAAATCATTCCAGCTTCCAGCTCTTTCATGAATGATATTCTCAAACCAATGCTTTAACTTGAAGGATCGTCTAATGCATTTTCCATTTAGATATTTTTCTTTTCATGTCCATTTTCATTCATTTGTTGCTTTGCCTTTATGTGATTTCCATGTAAAAGCAATTTGTATCAGTTAATGCCACATTTTCCTTCAGTCCTTCAGAAAGACCATAATTACTCCTTCATGTCCTGTCATTTACTGTCCACTACACAACAGTCCAGAATAGAGCGAAGGTTTTTCATTCATTTATTTATTTATTTATTTTCTTACCAGGCCATGGGCTTTTTCATTAAGTAGGGTAGATTTGCAGGCAAATGATAGAGCTGAAATAGTCAGAATGTGTTTGTTATTAATGAAAAGTTGGTCAGTTGGTTAGAAAAGCAGGAAAACAATTAGAGGAGCACAGACAACACAGAGGAGCACAGTTTAAAGAACCAAAAAGGACATAGTTAGAAGAACATTTAGAACACAGTTAGTAGAGTACAGAAGAACACTGAGGAGAACAGTTAGAGGAGCACAGAGGAGAACAATTAGAAGGGCAGAGGAGAACAGTTAGAGGAGCACAGTTAGAGGAGCACAGAAGAGAACAGTTAGAGGGGCACAGTTAGAAAAGCACAGTTAGAAAAGCACAGAGGAGAACAGTTAGAAGAGCACAGTTAGAAAAGCACAGTGGAGAACAGTTAGAGGAACACAATTAGAAGAGCACAGTTAGAAAAGCACAGTGGAGAACAGTTAGAGGAACACAATTAGAAGAGCACAGTTAGAAAAGCACAGAGGAGAACAGTTAGAGCAACACAGAGGAGAACAGTTAGAGGAGCACATTTATAAGAACACAGAGAAGAACAGTTACTGGGGCACAGTTAGAAGAACACAGAGGAGAACAGTTAGAGGAGCACAGTTAGAAGAACACAGAGGAGAACAGTTAGAGGAACACAGAGGAGAACAGTTAGATGGGCACAGTTAGAAGAACACAGAGGAGAACAGTTAGAGGAGCACAGTTAGAAGCAACAAAGAGGAGAACAGTTAGATGGGCACAGTTAGAAGAACACAGAGGAGAACAGTTAGAAGAGCACAGAGGAGAACAGTTAGAGGAGCACAGTTAGAAGAGCACAGTTAGAGGAACACAGAGGAGAACAGTTAGAGGAGCACAGTTAGAAGAACACAGAGGAGAACAGTTAGAGGAGCACAGTTAGAAGAACACAGAGGAGAACAGTTAGAGGAGCACAGTTAGAAGAGCACAGTTAGAGGAACACAGAGGAGAACAGTTAGAGGAACACAGAGGAGAACAGTTAGAGGAGCACAGTTAGAAGAACACAGAGGAGAGCAGTTAGAGGAGCACAGTTAGAAGAGCACAGTTAGAGGAACACAGAGGAGAACAGTTAGAGGAGCACAGTTAGAAGAACACAGAGGAGAACAGTTAGAGGAACACAGAGGAGAACAGTTACAGGAGCACAGTTAGAAGAACACAGAGGAGAGCAGTTAGAGGAGCACAGTTAGAAGAGCACAGTTAGAGGAACACAGAGGACAACAGTTAGAGGAGAACAGTTAGAGGAGCACAGTTAGAGGAACACAGAGGAGAACAGTTAGAGGAGCACAGTTAGAAGAACACAGAGGAGAACAGTTAGAAGAGCACAGTTAGAGGAGCACAGTTAGAGGAACACAGAGGAGCACAGTTAGAGGAGCACAGTTAGAGGAACACAGAGGAGAACAGTTAGAGGAGAACAGTTAGAGGAGCACAGTTAGAGGAACACAGAGGAGAACAGTTAGAGGAGCACAGTTAGAAGAACACAGAGGAGAACAGTTAGAAGAGCACAGTTAGAAGAGCACAGTTAGAGGAGCACAGTTAGAGGAGCACAGTTAGAGGAACACAGAGGAGCACAGTTAGAGGAGCACAGTTAGAGGAACACAGAGGAGAACAGTTAGAGGAGCACAGTTAGAAGAGCACAGAGGAGCACAGTCAGAAGAGCACATAAGAGAACAGTTAGAGGAGCACAGTTAGAAGAACACAGAGGAGAACAGTTAGAAGAGCACAGTTAGAGGAGCACAGTTAGAGGAGCACAGTTAGAGGAACACAGAGGAGCACAGTTAGAGGAGCACAGTTAGAGGAGCACAGTTAGAGGAACACAGAGGAGAACAGTTAGAGGAGCACAGTTAGAAGATCACAGAGGAGCACAGTCAGAAGAGCACATAAGAGAACAGTTAGAGGAGCACAGTTAGAAGAGCACAGAGGAGAACAGTAAGAGGAGCACAGTTGCTGATCTGCTCTGTGAACTCCAGAAACTTTATGGATGTGTTCAGTTCCACCAGCAGATCACCTGATTTACCTTAATGAAGGACTGATTAGGACATGGATGGGTATGTTATCACGCTATGGATTTTTCCTATGCCTGGAGCTCCACAGGGTTCCAAAGAATTCAAGGCATGGCAGAGAAACAACATAGAGAGATTTTGCTGACTGATTGTTTATTGCTGATGAATAAGCCATTTCACACAAACCCTCTGAAGGACTTTGTTTGAATGGTAAAGAGTTTTGTGGAATTTCCCATTACAAATAAACTTACAGTTTCCTGTGCTTTCAGTACAGTCCATGATGAAAAATGTAATAAAACATAAAAAAATAAGATGTGTTAGGAAAAACTCCTAAAATGAGGGTTCTTTACTAAAGGCATTGAAAGTGGCCACTCAGCCTGACCTGCTGGAAGATTACCCGCTGAAGTCCCCTCTACCTGCGTCAGACCAGTTGCCCCTACCAATCCGACCAGCAGGCCACCCACCCACCACCACCCATACCAGACCAGCGGCACACCCTCCTACCACTGCTACCTGTTTAAGACCATGTTAAAACCTAAATGGACTCTTAACTATCTGCACTATTAATATCACCACTATTAACTATCTGCTGTATCTGGTTTGGTCATTTTTATCAATAATGTTTAAATAGTTCTGATCAGAGGAGGAGGAGGACGGGTCGGGTCCCCCTTGTGAGTCTTGGTTCCTCCCAAGGTTTCTTCCTCCAGCTCTGAGGGAGGTTCTCCTTGCCACTGTCGCCGTTGGGGCTCACTGGGGGTCTGGGAACCTTCTTTTTGTCTCTGTCTTTTATTAATTACTAATTATGTAAAGGTGCTTTGTGACGACAACAGTTGTAAAAAGCTCTACAAATAAATCTGACTTGTATTGAACCAAAGAACAATTTGGATGTCTCTCATTTTTTCATCACTCGTCACTTTTGAATGGATCAATAGCAATGCTCCAAAATGACTTGGAATGAAATCTTTTATATTGGCTTCCATTGAAAGTGTACCCTTTTTGCTCAGGCCGTACAGTAGGCTGGAGCGATGAGAGCGCAGACTGCAGGCTTATCGTGGGGATGTCAGGTTGCTGATAAGTTTGTCGTTGGCTCAAAGGAGAGGCCGTTGTAAGGGCTGCTGGGGAGCGTTAGGGAGGGAAGGGTTTCTTATTTAGCCAGAGGTGAGTCAGGAGTGAATCATCGCGCACATCCAGTGAATCCGTCATCACTAGAGAGGCCTTGCGGCCAATTCGGTCAAGGAGACTGAAGATCCTGCGTGTTCTTAATCTTCGGAGAAGAGCATTGATCAGTGGTCCTAATCTTACATACAGCATAAAGTGTTAACCCCTTAAACAGCCTAGGCAAAATACAGTAAGATACCTACACCAATCAGCCATAACATTAGTACCATTAGTGATGATCTTCATCTGTCAGGGGGTGGATCTACATATCAGGCAGCAGGTGAACAGTGATCAGGTCTTGAAGGTGATGTTGGTGTTAACAGCAGGAGAAATGGACGAGCGTAAGAATCTGAGACACTTTGACAAGAAGAACCGTGAACTGTGAGGTTCTAGACAGTGACTGGGTCATCAGTCAACATCTCCACCAAAACATCAGGCAGGCTCTTGTGGACTGTTACCACCGTAAATCCTACTGCATCTAGAAAAACAATGCATTTCAACTACAAATACATTCAATGTTTAAATAAATGAACCAGAGGAACATTCATATTAAAGCTCTAATACTAGTTGACAGCCACACTGGAGCCCCTAAGGCATAAGGCATCTTCCACTGCTAAGGACTCATGTCGTGTACTACGGCTAACACGTACACAGACGCAGGGAATGTAATGATAATGATCAGTAATTCCGCAAAGTTCACGTCGGTCAGTTTCTACTGTACTCGCTGCTTTCCACCTTGAACAAGGCAATGTATTAATGGGTTACTGAGGCCTAGCCGAACCTGATTTCTTTTTCAAAACGATCCAGTCCAGGGCTTTTCAGCGCAGGTTTTTTAATGACTTTGTGCTGAGCACTGAAATTTTGCCTGGGGCACATTGTTAATTATGATTAAAGTCCTCCATTGTGGCTATGAGGTCATGGTCAACAGCAGAACTGCGCGTCTGAATTGCAGTCTCAAGGACTGCACGCAGCAAAAGGACGCCAAGCAATTACGTGACTCACTAGTTTGTACCTTCATAATTACATGAAATTAAATTCCAGACAAACAGCATCTCTGTGGCGGTGGAGTGTGATTAGGTGTAGACTGAGCATCAAAGAGAGGTGTATTTCTGAAAGATATGAGCAAAGGCCTGGAAATGAGAATACAATTGGCATGACATGAACAGCGGATAGCGAAAAATTACTTAAATCGAAGAGTACGAAGAAAGCATTGCATTTCTAATGGTCATGTAAATGAAAATGTCAGGTAAAATGGAATACTTTCAGCCGTATAAAACCCTCATTATTATTTTAGGTGCATGGTGAATTTAGAAAGTACATTAATCAGCCATAACATAATATTGAGTAGGCCCTCTTGTGCCACCACAGCAGATCTGACCATTCGAGGCATGGACTCCACAAGACTGCCCTCTGAAGGCGTCCTGCTGTGGTATCTGTGGCACCAAGACTAACCAATGTTAGCAGCAGACCCTTAATAAGCCCTTTTTTGGGCCACTTTTTGTAGGTACTGGCCTCTATACCATAAAAAAAAAACCCACAAGACCTGTCTAATGTTTTGGAGATGTTCTGACCCAGTCGTCTAGAACATCACAGTTTGGTTCTTGTCCAAGTGTCCCAGATTCTTATGCTTGTCCATTTCCCCTTGAAGAACTGTCCATTCACTCGCCGCCTGATATGTAGAGCCACCCGTTGACAGATTCTGCCGCTGTAGATGAGGATAGTTAATGTTTTTTTAGCGCCACCTGGCTGATCGGTGTCTTCCCATGAGTAAATTATGAAAGTTGCTGGGTTGGGGTGAACTTTGCAAACCTAGGTGATGGTGGTGTGCATTTGGAAAGTGTCATCTAATAAATGCATACATTGTGCTGAGCTAGCAGTCGTATGGTGATGGCATTTTGGAAAGCTGCCATTTCAAGGTCCTATAAAGCTTTCAACTCCATTTAAACCCCCCGTCAGCAGACACCACACTGTCAGAGTGACAGGCACTCCTTCCAGCAGAGGCAAAGTGGCCATCTTTCTGCAGAATGGCTCAAATCCTGCCTCAGTCTTGCATTAATCTCCATCTTTCAGTCTCGGGCCTACTCTCTAACTAGAGGTTAGAGCACAATAGAGTGTGGGTTAAAGGAAATTATTCAGACTGTGGCACTTATGCTATATGATATAGGATGTATATATATATATATATATATATATAGAGAGAGAGAAATTAATAATAATAATAATAATAATAATAATGCTATTTATATAATAGTTCAATCAACTGATATGGAAAAGTATGGGAGCTGCCCTTTGTATAGTGTGAAAATGTAATAATAAATGGACCAATAGAAATGGTCCAATTTTCATTTCATTCCTTCATTCATTCGTCTTATCTGCTTCTTCCTGGTTAGTGTCGCCGTGGCTCCGGAGCCTACCTAGAATCATTGGGTGCAAAGCAGGAATACTCCCTGGACAGGGTGCCTGTCCATCTTAGGGTACCACACATACTCTTAAAATATAAAGGTGCTTAAGAAGGTTCTTTGCTAATTCTTCTATTGCAATGTAATAGAAGAACCTCTTTGGATTCTATTAAGACGCACATTTCACTTGATTTAAAGGTTCTTCCACAATTTAAAGGTGTTGTTGGAGTCACACCTAGCATAGCCAGTTCAGTAATCTGTGTTTTTGGGAGGAAACCTGGCTTGACTGAGGGTCAATAGGGAAGGATTGTGACCTGCTAAAAAGATCTTATAAAATTGGTAAACCCAGTACGAACAGGATTTGGACAGGATTAGGTTTAAAGTTACTAGAGTTGATGATGTGTGTAATGGAGCTTCAACAAAAGGAAGTAATGGATGGAAACTCCTGCAGAAACAGTAAGAATTTCACTATCTATCTATCTATCACTAATCTATCACGGTTAAATGTAGGCTGTTTGGTTAAGTTTAGGTTAGGGTAAGGTCAGAATTAGGTTTAGGTGAAGGTTAGATTAAGGTTAGAATTAGGTTTAGGTGTAGTAGATAAGTTTCGGTTCAGGATTAGGTTAGGTTAAGTTTAGGTTCAGGGTTGGGTGTAATGGGTTAAGTTTAGGTTCAGGGTTAGGTTAGGTTAAGTTTAGGTTCAGGGTTGGGTGTAATGGGTTAAGTTTAGGTTCAGGGTTAGGTTAGGTTAAGTTTAGGTTCAGGGTTGGGTGTAATGGGTTAAGTTTAGGTTCAGGGTTAGGTTAGGTTAAGTTTAGGTTCAGGGTTAGGTGTAATGGGTTAGGTTTAGGTTCAGGGTTAGAAGGTTAAGTTTAGGTTCAGGGTTAGGTGTAATGGGTTAAGTTTAGGTTCAGGGTTAGGTGTAATGGGTTAAGTTTAGGTTCAGGGTTAGAAGGTTAAGTTTAGGTTCAGGGTTAGAAGGTTAAGTTTAGGTTCAGGGTTAGTAGATTAAGTTTAGGTTCAGGGTTAGTTTAGGTTAAGTTTAGGTTCAGGGTTAGGTGTAATGGGTTGAGTTTAGGTTCAGGGTTAGGTGTAATGGGTTAAGTTTAGGTTCAGGGTTAGGTGTAATGGGTTAAGTTTAGGTTCAGGGTTAGTTTAGGTTAAGTTTAGGTTCAGGGTTAGGTGTAATGGGTTAAGTTTAGGTTCAGGGTTAGAAGTTAAGTTTAGGTTCAGGCTGAACTAATAAAATGTCACTACTTGTTTTGTATCATTCTCTTTTTTGCGATGGTTTGATGTCTGCGTGTCGGGGCTGCGTTAGTAATTGCTGCAGATGTACGAGGGTCAGTGTATATTTAGTACACGTTGTATGAATCCTGACATGGTCTTTTAGGCACACATGTACAAACTCCTCTTAAGACTAGACTCGTGCTGTGGCTAGGTGTAGGGAAAGGACAGTATGAGTTAATGATGTCTGTCTGACAGGCGTCACTTGACCTTTCTGCTCCTCCAGCTTTTGGATGACAGGTGTCTGCCACTCCAGCACTGACAGTTTGAGCGTCGAGGAGGCCATACAGTTGCTGCCTCACAGTAACAACCTAATGAAAGACTGTCACCCCAGCATAAGTGTCCGTCTCCAGTCTTACAGCACGGCTTAATTCTTCTTCTGTGAACTAATAAATCTGATATTGTAGCTGCTATTTTATTAAAGATGAATTATCAAGTTTCATCAAAAATCTCAAGCACATATGGGACATATTCTTGGTGGAGCATTGGCAAAACAAAAAAAAAGGAGCCAATCAGATGCTGGTAACACTGCGAGCGGAGGCGGGTTGGCAATATTGTGCCATTGGTGGGGAATACCACACCTTCCCCCACCCATACAGTCATGTAAAAACATAGGACACCCAAGGAAAACCTATGGACATATCAAATTATATAGACATTTAATATACATTTGAACAATATTGAGAGATGGAGATAATGTATACTATATGGACACAAGTATTTGGACACCCGCCAGTTCTTCTTAGTTTCTTCCAAAATCCTGACCTCACTAACGCTCATTGATGAATAATATCAGGATGTTGGATGATCATCACTCCACCTCATCCCAAAAGTACTGGGGGGAACACCACCATCATCATTCCAGAGGACACAGTTCTTCCACTGCTCCACAGCTCAATGCTGTGGACAGCCCCTCTAGCCCACGCCTGGCATTAGGCTGCATGGTGCCAATAGGTTTATCTGCTCCAGAGAGTCCTAATCTATTGGTAATATCACTCTACAGGTACTAGACAAGCTGTGTACAGTGTAACTTTACATCCTATGAAGACATTTCATTTGGTTTTGCTCTTGATGGTTGTGAAGATCACCATGGCCAGATCCAAACAGCTGTCTGAGGCCTTCAGAAACATGGTTGTAGATGGAACTGGTCGTAGGCACTTCTGCATGGATCTTTCTTCACCTTTTATAAGCAGATTATTTGTGATGGTGTCTTCTTTTAACAACAGCAGCAGCAGACACATGGGCCTTGACCAAGAATCTACCAACAGAATAAGACTGTTTTAGCTCTCAGGATCAGACGTTCATGTGTGGAAAATGTATCTTGTGGTCACTTTATGCACTTGCAGTCCATGTGTGTTGTTCCTAAATTCGTTTTTGTCGGAGAATATCTATACCAAGATCTATAGCTTTATTTGCTCTTTTGTCCTGAGCTTGGTGACTGCTCCTATTTCACTGAGCCTTTTAAACCCTCCACCATATTCAGCTCACTCTCAGATATATTGCAAGTGCCCATTGACCTATTTCCAATTATTGCAGTCTCTGGTGTTTTTCCTGGCACCCACTCTCTTCCTAAACACAAATCCGGCCTAGTAGCTTTTCTGCCCCTCGCGGTGAGACAGCTCATTCTGTATGACTGGAAAACAACATATCCATCTTCCCACACACACTAGATCAGCAACGTACAATTAAAGTCTACATGGCCAAATATTATGAATAATGAGGGTCATTTATAGCATATGATATGTTCTGAAACTGTTGTAGGTGTACCATTGGTGGTATGCAAGGCATCTTAAGGTTTTTCGTCAAATGACCTCAGTACACAGCATTTGATAGATAGATAGATAGATAGATAGATAGATAGACAGATAGATAGATACCTCATGGTCTTTTGCAGAGCTTGTGTGATCAACAGGTCACTTTTTGCACTGCATCTGCAATTGCACATACACTATATGGACAAAAGTATTGGGACACCTGCTCATTCATTGTTTCTTCTGAAACCAAGGCTATTAAAAAGAGCTGATCCTGCCTTTGTTGGAGTAACTGTCTCTACTGTCCAGGGAAGAAGAAGGCTTTCTCCTTGAAGAAGTATAAGGAGGTAAGACAAGAGTGTAAGGAAAAAGATTGAGCTCAGGATGTTGGATGTTTATTACCATCCACCTCATCCCCAACTCCACAACTCATCCCAAACATATTGAATGGAGCACCGTCTATCATTCCAGAGAACACAGTTCTTCCACTGCTCCACAGCTCAATGCTGGGGGGCTATATTCCCCCTTTAGCCAACACCTGGCACAATAGGATCATCAGGTTCCTCTGCTCCAGAGAGGCCTGTTCTATACTAGACAATCTGTGTGTGTGCATATGCACATCTGTAATCAGCAATGGATGCAACTTAAAGCAGCTGAATGCATTCATTAGAAGGGGTGTCCACAAACTTTTCAGACAGACAAGAGAGTACATCTGGCCCTCTGTGACCTTTTACATTTACATTGCAGAGCAGTGAGGACGGGTCATGACTGCTTGGACATTGAGATCTGATGCTCGCAGTGCGTTCAGTGCCTCAGTGTGTTTCAACATATACAGATACTTGTACAACGAGCCTCAGGGTTGACAGATGCCTGATAGAGCCTGCTATGAGAAAGCATATCAGTGCATCAGGATTCTCCGGCATTAATGATTTATCTGGCTCTACAGATTGTGTTTTGGCTGACTCAGCAAATGTCAATGTGTTTGTTGACTCGGACAGTGTCTTCTTAGCGACTGTGGTAGCAGATCCTTGCTTTTACATATCATAAATATTCAGTATGTTGATGCCCAAGGCCTTAAATAAGCAGCTCTCTCTCTCTCTCCATTAAGAGATTGAGAATGTCGCTAAGTATTATGCCTGCAATGCTAAATCTACGCTGCAATCGCTGTTCATTATGAGGACTTTTCACACCTGTTGCGACATACAGTAAGTCTCTAGCAGTGTTACAGATGCAGCCTATTGCAAAGACAGTCTTACAACATGCCAAGTACAGTCACAGTGTAGATTACAGCGTTGGCTGTCACTCTCATTCAAAGCAACCTACATGTGAATTACGTTACACAGGTGGGGGAATGTAGTATTAGGAGTCTCAAACAAGGGCTCCTATTGGTGTAATAGGATGTGCTTGACCATCCAGGAAACGGCACCCATGTCTTTAACATGTCTTTAAGTTTACTTACATCTACAAAGAATAATACATGTCCTAATGTTTGTGGACACCCCTTGTAATGAATGCATTCAGCTACGTTTGAACTTCTTAAGTTGAACCCATTGCAGCTCCAATAGAATAGGACTTTCTGTAGCAGATGCACATCGTGAACCTATTGGCACCATGCTGCCTAATGCCAGACGTGGGCTAGAGGGGTATAAAGCCCCCCCAGCATTGATCTCTGAAATGAAAAATGGTGCTATGTACAGAACCTCACTACCTCAGCTCTTGTTTTTGAATGCAATCAAATCCTCACAGCAACGCTACTCCAAAATCCAGTACATTTACATTTATGGCATTTAGCTGACACTCTTACAAAGGGCACTCATATTACAGAGATGGGCCAATGTAGTGTTAGGAGTCTTGCCCAAGGACTCTTATTGGTGTAGCGCAGCAAAGTCACCCCAACTGGGAATCGAACCCCAGTCTTCCACGTGGTGTGGTATCTTACTGGCAGGTAGTGGTGTTATCTGTGGCACCACACCAACCACTAGTAGTAGAATTCCTTCTTCTCTAGACAGTAGAGACTCCAACAATATAATTTAATACCCATGATTGAGCAAGTGTCCCAATACTTTTGTCAATATAGTGTCGATCCTGATTTAACACTGATACTGGCATCAGCTCAGCTGCCTCAGCTGCCGTGAGCCTCACAACATTGTCTTGTACCAGTGCACAAAAAAAAACCCAACATGGTCCAGCTTTTCTTTTCTACGGGCAGAAACAGCATGTACGGATAGGAGGCCGGCCAGGAGTGCAGATGAAGAGTAACGGTTCTATAACTAGGACAAACCGCCGAGCTCTTGAGATCTGTCAATCATGTGGGAGATTTGGCTATGAAGCCGCTTTCCCAGGTGTTTGGTTGTTATGGCAACAGCCGCTGTCCTTTCCTCGTCTGAGCCTCCAGGATAGAGCCGTGGTCTTTTTTTTGCAGCTTTCTGGCAACAGAAAGGATGTGATAGGCACAGTGGTGTGTCAGCGATGCTGCGATAACTGCGAGAAGTTTCCCTGTTTGTGAAAGCGCGAGAGTATTGAGCAGGGCCTGGACGGATGGTTCCTAAAAGCAGAACAATCATTTGTCTCTGTGGGCAGGGATTACGCACACTGAGAGCAAATTAGCCCTGTGTCTAATGTGGCTTAATCTAGCATGAAAGATGAATGACCAGAGGGACTGAGATAGGGACAGTAGCTGTCATGAGGTCTACCGCACATTTAACTGTGAAAGGAGAAATTAAAATGAAACGCATACAGAGCCACCGAGTGAAGCCTGAGCCACTGAGGATGAGTCACGAGGAAAAGACTGACGTTTGGTGCAAAGGCCTTCCACTGACAGCACTGCCTAGATATTGTCAGACACATGACATCTTGTTAAGGCACAGGTTAAATCTGCACTTTTAAAAATGTGGGAGCAAAGACATAGACCAAGAACCACATTTGGACCTTCAGAGAATGGGAACTGTGGTAAATCCAGAGATCTGTAAATATGGAGAACCTTTTTAATTGTTAGTGTCCATATAGTTAAAAATTAAATGTGGCATAGAGAGCATACAGCCCATTCCAGAGCTGAGGGTACATTTCACACATGGAAAGATTTGACTTATCAGCAAATTCTGTGATCCTTACACTGTTTAAACCATTTAAACCAGTAACACATTATTGTTTTTTTACCAATTGAATAAGAGATTCACTCGATATCACAACATAAGATTCCACCCATAATTAAGATACTGTTGATTTATCCTCAACATTTTATAAGAAAAAAATAATGAGAGAAGTTATATTCTCACTTTTCCGCTAGAGGAAATGACATCACTGAGTGTGGGTCACATGTTTTTTATTAGTTTCTGATGAAGAAACTAATATAATTAGTTAATTAATTCATTAATTCATCAGAAAGTCATCAGAAAGTCACTGTCAGAATTAATTAGTGAGATATAACAGACCAGATTACCATGTAAGTTCATAAACCAGAAACGGCCCGACTTCATTCAGCAGACAAAACCAAGAGAGCAAACAACCGAGCAGACAAAAACAAAAGGACAAACCAACCAGGAGAAACAACAGGCCGTTAGCATTAGCACTGTAAGCCAGAGCTTACTGATGAATGGTTGATGGAAACTGATGATTCATGATGAGATGGGGGGTTAAAATTGGCTGAGGGGAATTATGGGAGTAGTAGTTTGGGAGTAGCATTTATCCTTAAGACTTTTTTTTGCTACTGTGCCTTTAAAGCTGATATCTGACCTGACCGATCCTCTGTAGAATCCCTTGAAGTAGTCTGGGCCGGAACAGTCTATAGCTTTGAGGTTGAAGTGCAGGGCTAAACCTCTGTAGGCCGAATAGGACGACATATGTGAATACACAGGCAAACTGAATCAAATTCAGCTAATATTACATTCATATTTACATTATATTTACATTTAAGGCATTTAGCAGACGCTCTTTTCCAAAGAGACTTACAACAGTGCTTTGCTATTTACCCAAGAAAGACCTCAGCTAGTTTAGACTCTACTAAACACAAGTCAGTAAGGTGACCACTCTGCTATTTGACCAAGTACTCTCAGAAGAGGAGGGTCATATGTGAATACACAGGCAAACTGAATCAAATTCTGCTAATTTTGGGAATAACATTACATTTATATTTACTTTTAAGGCATTTAGCAGACGCTCTTATCCAGAGTGCAATGTGTAAATGTTTTTATTAGAAGTGTTTGAGTTGACCAGAACACTGAGACAGTCATGAAATATAGATTTTGCATATAAATTCAGAAATGAAATATTTTACAAAAAATAGATATTCAGTGCTAACTGTTAAAAATTAAAATTCAAGCTGATGGTCTAAATCAGGAGGTTCTTTTAGTTCTGTATATCGGAACAGCCCAGTCTTACCAAAGGCTGAACCAGTACCTGGCAAAAGGACCTCACAGAGCAGCCAGTGGCTTCAACAGGGTTCTAGGAAAGGGGGACTAAAGGCCAAAACAGCACCGAAGGGCATAACAAACACATTTACACACATTTCCGAGACCACCGTCCTCGCACACCACACGCGAAATAGCTATGAAACCTCCTCTTAGCTTCCACACAGAATTCACTGTGACTGTAATCAGCTTAACTCCGTCCCCTAAGGTCACGTTAGTGCAGTACCACATCAGCCGTCCCGGCAACCTACGCAGCCCCTCACCCCTCACAAAGTCCCTGATACCCCACTCACCCTGCGGCCTCTCTGCCTGTCCTCCACCTCAGTACTTCATCCTGTGCGCTCCTCAGCTGTCTCCTAAACAAAAATAGAGCAGCGTTCTCTCCTGCCATCTGAGTCCTCAAGGCTTCCTGTCAACAGTGACAAACTATGTTCCTGAACGGCATCAGGTTTGAAACATATGTGCCAAAATCCCAGAGGCACTGCTCTCATGATTGGCATCGTAATATCAGCTCTGTGTAGATCAGGGCTTATAATACACGTCCATTTTTTCTTTGCTGTGATCTGCGTTTATAGCGGGTGCCAAACATGCAACTAATGCCTGATTCTGACACAGCTCATTTCACGCTTCGTGCTGTAGATGCCAGTCAGTCCGAGACAAGCCATTGAAGCTAGTCAGTGAAAAGCGTGGTCTGAATCAGACGCTGCGGTAGTTTCTTTGGTAAGTTGCGTCATTGGAAAAAGGGAATTTTATTCACGGATGATGTTTCTGATGAAGTTCATAAACCAGAAACGGCCTGAATTCATTCAGCAGACAAAACCAAGAGAGCAAACAACCGAGCAGACAAAAACAAAAGGACAAACGAACCAGGAGAAACAACAGGCCGTTAGCATTACCACTGTAAGCCAGAGCTTACTGATGAATGGTTGATGAAAACTGATGATTCATGATGAGATGGGGGGTTAAAATGGGCTGAGGGGAATTATGGGAGTAGTAATTTGGGAGTAGCATTTATCCTTAAGACTTTTTTTGCTACTGTGCCTTTAAAGCTGATATCTGACCTGACCGATCCTCTGTAGAATCCCTTGAAGTAGTCTGGGCCGGAACAGTCTATAGCTTTGAGGTTGAAGTGCAGGGCTAAACCTCTGTAGGCCGAATAGGACGACATATGTGAATACACAGGCAAACTGAATCAAATTCAGCTAATATTACATTTATATTTACATTATATTTACATTTAAGGCATTCAGCAGACGCTCTTTTCCAAAGAGACTTTCAAAAGTGCTTTGCTATTTACCCAAGAAAGACCTCAGCTAGTTTAGACTCTACTAAACACAAGTCAGTAAGGTGACCACTCTGCTATTTGACCAAGTACTCTCAGAAGAGGAGGGTCTTCAGTCTGGGTTTGAAGACAGCGAGTGTTGGACTCTGCCGTTCAGACACCCAGGGGAAGCTCGTTCCACCACTTCGGTGCAGGACAGAAAAATTTTTGGACGCTCGTCTTCCGTGGATTTTGAGGGATGGTGGGTCGAGCCGAGCCGTACTCAAAGCTGGAAGGGCTCTTGGTGCAGATCGGCTTTTTACCATCGCTATCAAGTACGGAGGGGCTGGTGCTTTCTTACCTTTGTATGTTAAGGAGGTGGCAAGCAAAAACTCCCTCGGTCGAGAGGAAGAAACCTTGAGAGGAACCAAGACTCAAAAGAGGAACCCGTCCTCCTCAGGTTGACACCGGATCAAAATAATAAAAAACTATAATAAAACTAAACGGAATTAAGAAAAGATGGTAAATGTGGCATCAAGCAGTCCTGTAGTGAGGTGAGGATGAGTCAATGTGAGGCCCCAGAGCAGGACAGTGGGCAGGAGGGTAGTGGAGAGCCAGGTCAGGTGGTACCAGGATGGAACAGTTAGAAGGGTGGTTAGAGGTGCTACCTACACCCCGCCCCGTTACTGAAGGTATTTCTAACAGAGTCTCTGTGCATGCTTGCACAGTTCTAACACACTGTATATCACAGTGCTGCACCTCAGACATGCTAAACCGCTTTATCTTATCAGAACACATGGCCAACGAGCGCCGTCTTCGGCAATGACCTCATTTTCAATCCACTGTAAATAAGAGCTAAAGCTGTTACCAAATACAGCCAGTGCGAACACTGAGGGCACAAAAAGCACGCAGAGGCAGAACACATTAAAACTTTGATACCCAGAAAGGTGCTAGTAATTACCCTACAGCCAGCGCTGTCTGCAAACATGATGAGTGGGTTCTAGCCTTCTTCCTATAGCGCGTTCTGAGGTGGACGCTGGTCAGAAATGGTCTGAAAATCGTGCGCCGCACATAAACAAGTAAGCAGAGAAGAAGACCCGTGTGCTGCTACAAGGCCAAGAGAGACATTCCCATGGGACTAAATTACAGCGCCCCGCATCTACACTGACGTACACACAGAACAAAGTCTAGACTGCAGCTTGACTCCGGCTCGGTCTGCCTGAAACCCCCCGCAGGCCTTAAACTTCACACCCTGCATGGTATCAGCAATTATTCAGGAAGAGGCTGAATATGCATGAGCGATACATCATACCGGATCGTTTAAGACTCGCTGCCTTAGGGTATGAAGTGGAGAAGAATGAAACAAGCAAAGTCAAAGTGCTGCTACATCTATAGGACCTTCGAGAGGCAGTAAAGGTAAACACTGCGATGTTCTAGACGACTGGGTCATCAGAACATCTCCAAAACATCAGACAGGTCTTGTGGGGTTTTACTGGTAAGCAATGGTCAGTACCTACCAAAAGGGCTCCAAGAAAGGGCAACCGGTGAACCAGCGACAGGGTCATGTTCACCTAAGGCTCAGTGATGCTCATGGAGGTCCCACCCACCTCACAACTTACTGGACTTAACAGATCTGCTGCTAACGTTGGTCCTGGTGCCAGACACCACAGCACTGCCTCGAATGGTCAGATCTGTTATAAGCTTCCAGACATCACACCTGTCCCGGACGTTGCAGGATTCTTATATATATTGATAGCAGCTCCCTAAAAAACAATTTTTGAGAATTGAAAGAGAGACAGACAGACAGACAGACAGACATAGTGAGAGTGTGGGTGAGAACACCCAGTAGTTCAGGTTAGTATCCCAGAATGGTGGTTTGCCGCTGGGGTGGGGGTGGTGGTACTGCGGGTGGGCTTTCTAAGACTGGTCATCATTTAAGAACTTCTGTTGAAGGTCGCTGAAGTCTTGAATGAACTGTGTAGTTCTACCTGGTATTACACTTAACTTACACTTAACAATTAACATAACCATGCTTGCATCCCACCAAACGCCATGGCGACCGCATCTCCAGAGGGTGGAGACGGATGTGCAGGTAGGTGTTGCCTGGATACCAACGGAAGGGTTTTTAGGTGAAAGGTGAACAGCGATTTTTCCCATTTTCTTATACTTCTTATGCTTTGGTTCGTTGGACAGCTAGCTTTAGCTAGCTAATATGCTAGGTAGCATCTCGTCACTCATTGCCATAAGCAACCTGAATGTGCATTCAGACGGCGACTGGTCTTGCGCATCCGTCAGACTTCTCATCAAATGTGCAGCGATGCAAATGAGCTGATTTGCTGCAGCCACAACATGCTAATGCTAATTCCGGTAGCTGTTGAACTACATTTCCCACAATGCCGGTTTACTGATTTCTGATTACAGCTTTTTTACTTTTAGTCCTTTTAGAGCATTTTTCTCTCTTAGTGTAATACTTGTTTGTTACATGTCATACTTGTGCTGCTCTCACCAAGTAAAATTCCTTGTATGTATAACACAATATGCAAAATAAAGAGATTCTGATTCTGATTCCTGGTTCTGGTTCTGGTTCTGATTCTGATTCTGATTCCTGATTCTGATTCTGATTCTGATTCTGATTCTGATTATGATGCTGGTTCTGGTTCTGGTTCTGATTCTAATTCTGATTCTGGTTCTGGTTCTGGCTCTGATTCTGATTCTGGTTCTGATTCTGATTATGATTCCTGGTTCTGATTCTGATTCTGGTTCTGATGCTGGTTCTGATTCTGATTCTCATTCCTGATTCTGATTCTGATTCTGATTCCTAGTTCTGATTCTGATTCTGGTTCTGATTCTGATTCTGGTTCTGATTCTGGTTCTGGTTCTGGTTCTGGTTCTGATTCTGGTTCTGATTCTGGTTCTGGTTCTGGTTCTGATTCTGATTCTGGTTCAGATTCTGATTCCTGATTCTGATTCTGATTCTCATTCCTGGTTCTGGTTCTGGTTCTGATTCTGATTCAGTTCTGATTCTGATTTCTGATTCTGATTTTGGTTCTGGTTCTGGTTCTGGTTCAGATTCTGATCCAGATTCTGATTCATTTCGACTTGTTAAATGTAGCTGAATTTCAGCATTTCAGCCAGTGCGGTCTTTCAGCAGCACGGCTACGTTTCAGGTATGATACCATAAATAATATTTAAGTTAAAATAATTGAATTTAAAAAGTGACTAAGATGACAGGTGATCCCAAACTTTTGAATGTGGATGTAGTTATTAAAGGCAAAGAGAAACTAATTAACTCTTAAGTTTCAACTCTGGGAATTAAGGGAGGCTCTCCCTCCCTCCCTCTTTCATTCCTTCACTTTCTGTCGGTCTGTCTGTCTGTCTGTCGGTCTGTCGGTCTGTCTGTCTGTCTGTCTGTTTAGCTCATTAATGATCAGCAGGAGGAGACAGACGCAGGACCCGGGGAGGTTATTCAGGCGTGGCGTTTTTAAGGCCTGAGGATGGCTCACTGTTTGTCTGGGTGGAATTACTTGTAAGGAAAGGCTTCACCTAAAATGCTCCTTCCCTCTCATCCAGCAGCCAGCACTTTCATTAATACATGCTGGTATGTGTGTGTGTGTGTGTGTGTGTGTGTGTGTGTGTGTGTTAAATTCTTCTCAAACCCGTCTGATTCCCTCATTCTCTCTAACGTACAGTGATGCTATTTTATCCAAACAGTGTTTCTGACATTTTAAAGCGCAGTGATTTTTATTCCAGTTCTAATAATAATAATAATAATAATAATAATAATATTAATAATAATTGCTTGCCAGCTGCCAGATTCAATTTTGCTGCTGTTACTCTCCAGGGTCCTTGAATTCGATAAGCCTCTAACTCTGGCTCTCAGCGCAACTTTTCAAATCAAACTGCGTCTGTGTGTCTGCTAGATAAACAGATTTGGATTGTCAATTAACAGGAAGGAGCTTTGTTCGCAAATTCTGTTTGCAGTAACCTTGAAGACGAACGTTAATTTGTTTTGGTGCCAGGACGTGAATGTGCTGAAAGCTCCTGGACCGATAAAGATCTCTTTGTGCCGTTCCTTATTTGATCACACCGGCAGAACAAGTTTTCAGAGAAAGCACTGCAATGAAATTGTCTGCAACTGACATATACATACACTGTGCGTCCAAATGTTTGTGGACACCCCTTTTAATGAATGCATTCGGCTACTTTAAGGTGTGTGTGTGTCACAGCTTGTGTAGGACTGTCAATAGTATAGGATGCTGCCTAATGCCGGGCGTGGGCTAAAGGGGTTTATATAAAGCCCCCCCAGCATTGAGGAGCTGTAGAGCAGTGGAAGAGCTGTGTTCTCTGGAATGATGGATGGTGGTGCTCTGTCCAGTACTTTTGGGATGATTTGGGGATGATGAGTTGGGGTGGTGATCATCATCATCCAACATCCTGACCTCACTAACGCACTTGTGGCTGGATGCAATCTAAACCTCACAGCAATGCTGCTCCAAAATCTAGTAAAAACCCTTTTTCTCTGGACAGTAGAGACAGTTACTTCAACAAAAGCAGGATAAACTCTTTTCTAATACCCTTGATTTCAGAAGAAACAAGGAAAATGCAGGTGTCCCAATACTTTTGTCCATATAGTGTACCTTTAAAGCTACCATGGAATGTATTTATTGGATATTTTAACATGTTTAATATGTTTTAATATGTTATATGAGGTATAAATAGTAAGTATGTGACTAGGTGTGATTTTAAGACTATTTACCACCCTGTTATTTTACCTCAGAATGAAATCGATCTCACGAAACAGAAAAACTCAAGCTTTGTTTTTAGCCTTGTAACAACAACATAATAATTCAGTTTTGGTCATTATTCCCCAGTCTTAGTACTGGATAGTGCTGCTGTCCTCTCGTGGTCCTCTCTGAAAGCACTATAGCCAGATTAGCTTTTAGCCTAGCACCCACCTAGCCTCCGCTTGCTCACCTGGATCGAATCCATCCAGACAATCTTCCGAGTGCCCCTTCTGCTTTAAAGTTAGCTCCAGTTTGGTAGTCAGCGGAGGTCCAGTTTCTTTCCACGTTTGTTCAATGTCTCATACACTCGTTGTTAAGCTATGCTGAGGTAGATAGATACACCTAGCTATTTAGACTGGATAAATCTGCTGCTAATATCATTATCCTTACACAGGGCACCTTCAGAGGTCTTGTGGAGGCCATGCCTTGACAGTGCAGAGCTGTTTTGGCAGCATGTGTGGGATCGGGCCAGTAGTGGCTCCGAGGTCAGATCTCCGGACTATTGATGACAGGGTGGTGGGTTTGATAACCGGCCTCGGCAAGCTGCCACTGTTGGGCCCTTGAGCAAGGCCCTTCACCCTCTCTGCTCCCTGGGCACTGGAGTTGGCTGCCCACCACTCTGTGTGTGTGTGTGTGCTCACTGCCCCTAGGTCACTAGTGTATGTCTGTGTGTGTGTGTGTGTGTGTGTGTGTGTGTTCACTACCACAGATGGGTAAAATGCAGAGGACACATTTCACTGTAGATAGTACAGTGTTGAATAGTACAGTGTTGAATACGTGCACCATCTATTTATCCTTCCGTCCATACATCCATCCATTTATTCATCCATCTATCCATCCATTTATTTATCATTCCATCCATCCATTTATCCTTCCATCTACCCATCCATTTGTCCATCCATCCATCCATTTATGTATCATTCCATCCATCCATTTATCCATCCATCCATCCATCCATTTGTCCATCCATCCATCCATTTATTTATCATTCCATCCATCCATTTATCCTTCCATCTATCCATCCATTTATCCATCCATCCATCCATCCATTTATCCTTCCATCTATCCATCCATTTATCCATCCATCCATCCATCCATCCATTTGTCCATCCATCCATCCATTTATTTATCATTCCATCCATCCATTTATCCTTCCATCTATCCATCCATTTATCCATCCATCCATCCATCCATCCATTTGTCCATCCATCCATCCATCCATCCATTTATCCTTCCATCCATCCATCCATTCATTCCTATAAGACTTTTTTAGGAATTCGGAATAGCAACAGCCTGTAAGATTGACGTATGTTTGAAATTCAGCATCACTGAAAGAGTGAAACCTTAAAACTTGGATGGAAAAACACTGAAAACACCCTGACGTGTAGCAGAGTGGCTTAATCGAAACTCTGTCTTCACGCCAGCAGTGTTTTCACACTCTTTTGCAGAGATCAAGAGAGGTTAATTGAAGACTTTCCAATTATTCTGAATTCCATGCTTCTCTCTGTGATTCCAGTGTCAACCTGGATGTTTACAGAACACTGAAGTGTATTAAAATATATATAAAATAAAAATAAAAAATTAGAATTAGAAGTATCTAAAAAGTGTCTTTACTGGATCGGGACATCACAAGGGCATTACGTTACTATGAGTATTTATAGCCTTTGGTCTGTGGGGCGTGGATGCTGACATCAGGCAGCTATGGCAACCACGCACCATACAACAACCATAAACCGGCAACAGTGCTTTGAGAGACTCATTGATGCTCATAGAGATCCCATCTCACTACTTACAGGACTTATTACAGGATCTGCTGCTAACATAGGCCTTGGTTCCAATGTTGGTTCCATACCACAGCAGAGCTCACCTTCAGTTTCATTAATTAAAATATGAATATTGCATTAATTAATTCCAGACTAGAACCATATCAAAGATCAAACTTGTGCTCTTAAAAAGTGGGTTCTTCAAAGGGTTCTTCTATATGGATTATCATCTGTTCCTCTCTGTGTGAGCATTACTTTACATAGCGCATTTAAAAAAATAGCCTTTAACAATAGTTCTATATACTCTGTATTGACAAAAGTATTGGGACGCCTGCTTATTCATTGTTTCTTCTGAAATCAAGGCTATTAAAAAGAGTTTCTCCTGCTTATGTTGGAGTAACTGTCTCTGCTGTCCAGGGAAGAAGAAGGCCTTCTATCACATTTTGGAGCAGCATCACTGTGAGGATCTGATGACCTCATCCCCAACTCATCCCAAAAGTACTGGATGGAGCTCCACCATCCATCATTCCAGAGAACACAGTTCTTCCTCTGCTCCACAGCTTCTCAATGCTGGGGGGCTTTATTCCCCTCTTATTGTACTAATAGGTTCAAGCTTATGTTTATCTCCTTCTATTCTATTGGCAGTACTTCTCTACAGGGACTACACAAGTTGTGTTTGTGTGTGCATTTGCACATCTATGTCAGCAATGGGTGCAATGTAAAGCATTCATTTGAAGGGGTGTCCACAAACATGAAGAGATTTAGGGCCATGCATTAAAATTGGATGTCCGATCACTCCGTTTTAGCTGCTTTGGAAGCACCAGAAGGGTCAAAACCACTGTTTTTTTGTGTGTAATGGTGTAAAAATGTAATACATAATAAAGCACCAACCAGCCTTTCTATGAACAGTGCCAAGGTGTGTTTTGATACGCTACACTTCTCTGGGATCCACTCAGACAACCAACATCTCAGATCTCTGAGGAGCATCAGATTCTAGCTTAGCAAGGGAGCGGTAGGAAATACTGCACTGGGCTTTTATTCAATTTCACATAGTGTAGGAACATAAGCATAATGTGCTCGACTGCATAAATATTATTTTGTGCTTTGCAGAAACATTTGCCGGATTAGCAAGCTGCAGCAGTCCTCTCAGGAAAGCAAAGGCTGTGTCCCAGACTGTTTACTACCACAATAAACAGTACACCAACACTAGAAGTGCATTTGTTACTACAGACTATTTAATGCAGTACTGTGTTGGATTTGAATCGTACACCTTTTCAGGAAATGCCACACATCCCAGCTGAAATGGTCCTGCCCCTGGCTGATTGGGCCTATAAGCCAGTGGTCTATTCAGTTAGTCGTAGTGATTCCCTTTTCAGAATAGATGGCGTAAACTCAATGGAAAAGTGGTGGGGCATCAGCACAGTACTTTGACAAGTGTCTGCTCACCCCTGTTGTTCCAGGAACCATGTAATAAATCTCTGCATGGGAGCAGCCATAGCCTGAAGGTTACAGAAGCAGCCTTCTGTTAGTTTGATACACCCATTTATCTGTCCATCCACCCATCCATCCTTCCTTCCACCTTTTTATGATGTATTAATGAGTTCAGAGTTAGGATGCATTCTTTATCTATCCATTCATCCATCTATCCATCTATCCACCAACCATCCACTCATCTATCCATTCATCCATCCTTTCATCCGATAATTTTTCCATGTTTTATGGGGTGATAATGAGTTCAGAGTTAGCATTAAGGAGAATACATCCATCCATCCATCAATTTATCCATTCCTCCACCTTTTTATAAACTGTTAAGGAGTTCAGAGTTAGGTTACAGGAGAACGCATTCATCTACCACCCATCCATCCATCCTTTCACCATCTATTTATCCTTCCGTCCATACATCCATCCATCCATTTATTTATCATTCCATCTATCCATCCATCCATCCATCCATCCATTTGTCCATCCATCCATCCATTTATCCTTCCATCCATTCATTCATCCATCCATCCATCCATCCATTTATCCATCCATCCATTTATCCTTCCATCTATAAATTTATCCTTCCATCCATCCATCTATCTATCTATCCACCCATCCATCCATCCTTCCATCCATCCATCCATCCATCCATCCATCCATCCATCCATCCTTCCATCCATCCTTCCATCAATCCTTCCATCCATCCATCCATCCATCCACCTTTTTTAAGAGATGTTCACAAGCTCAGATTTATGATACAGGAGAAATCCATTTATCCATCCATCCACCTTTTTATGAACAGTTAATGAGTGCAGAGTTAGGCAACTGGAGAAGAGTTTTGTGGCAGAAAAAAAAGCCAGCAGACTGAACGGAATAAAGATGAAGAATCATCGTTCCCAAGCTTGATAGTGTGCAACGTGTCTATTTTGGGGGACAGTAAGCCAGCGTTTGAGATGCAGGAGCTGGCAGGTGTGAGCCTACAGCTCTAACTGTTCTCCCTCTGCATCAACACACTTCCAGTTTGTCTGACAGCATTGTTTAATTACCACAAGATTCACATTCCTATGTAAACATGATTGCCAAAGAAAGATGGAAGAGATGGAAGATGAAGTCTGAAAGAAACTTCATGCGTTGGCTGACCTTGCTTCTTCACACAGCAGCCACCCATCACAATACGTAAGCATAATTAAACGCTGATTGCCTAAGTGGTACTGGGCAAAGATCTCTGGCTCCGTAAAGTACTGTAAAGTACTGTAAAGTAGGACTATATACTGATCTGCCATAACATTAGTACCACTGACAGCACTGATGATCTTCATCTACAACAAGTCAACAGTCAGTTCTTGAAGGTGATGTTGGTGTTCAAAGCAGGAAAAAGGGACATGTGTAAGAATCTGAGAGACTTTGACAAGAAGAACCAAACTGGGATGTTCTAGACAATGACTGGGTTGTCAGAACATCTCCAAAACATCAGGCAGGTCTGGTGGGATGTTCCCAGTATGCAGTGATCAGTGCCTACCAAAAGTCGTCCAAGACAGGACAACCAGTGAACGGGCGACAGGGACATGGGCACATCAATAAGGCTCATTAATGCCCATGGAGGCCCCGCCCACTTCACCACTTACAGGACTGCGAACGTCTTGGAGCCAGATACCGCAGCAGGACGCCTTCAGAGGTCTTGTAAGGTCCATGCCTCGAATTGTCAGATCTGTTGTGGGGACTCATTAGCCTAACGGTACTAATGTTATGGCTGATCGATGTGTAGTAAAAGCATATATGTTATACTAATGACGTGTTGCAGTAACTATTTTTAGTCTGACCTCAAGAGGTTCCATCAAGTCCAGTGCCTTAGCCATAGCGCGTTGACTCCCCCAGTGTCAGAGAGTTGTCCAGGAAGATCGGACTTGGCAGGACTGAAGCTAATGCAGTTGCTACATTGGTGCATTTCATCTTCTCTTTCATCTCACTCTAAACCTCCCATACCAAGCCAGACTTCATCTCCAGTTCTCATGTAAATCTGTGTCTCAGGTCATGAGAATTGTATCACTGACCTCAGTTGTTTGACCTCTTGGGTTACTCCTACTTAACTACCACTGAATCCCATGCTCATATGTATCCCAGGCTCGTATGGGTGGAAATGTGGGCTAGCTGGGTTCCAGTTGGACATGGCCTCTGAGTGGGTTTGTACCTGTGTTGTAACTGGGATCCAGTTGGACTTCCCAAATGGGCCCTAACCCCATCACTAACCCAATGATGAATGGTCAGATCGGTGGTGGTGGCACAAACGAGTCCTCAGTATTGGATACTAATGTTGGGTACTAATTTTTGGCTGATGGCTATTGACTGCTGTGGGTTCAGTGTAGACAGCATTACTTTTGCTTCTAATTTTTAAATACATTTCCAAAAACAAGACAGCAGTGACTAAGCAATTTTCTGTGATCCCATGGACAAAAACGTCCAATTCCCAGTTGGGCTACCAATACAGGCCCAACAAGGGCATGTTATCTGGGCTTATGGCTACTGCCAACCATGTTCAGAGCTTTAGGACCCATGCCTGCTGTATAGGCTTTGTTTCTACCAGTGTATTGGTACCATTAGAGTATTAATGGGTCCGTTCTTTTTTTACTGCAAGCAAAACACCTCATTCCTCACCAGGGTAAAAAGACATACAGGTTTTTGCAGTTTTTTTTCTTAGATGAGATCCGTCACTCAAAGTAACACTTTAGGCCAAAGCATGATGCGATATTTTAAGTTCAGCGAAAGGAGAACAATACCCCAGTGCTCGCTGGGTGAGGGAAATAAATTAATTAGCTTCATGCAAATTAACTTCAGTGGCCTCCTTTGACAGCAAGTGCTCAACTCTAACAGGGTAATTAGTTAGGGGACCACACTGCACAAGAGTGCTTCCCAGCAATATGGGACGATAGAGGTTTGGAAGAACACCTACGGAAAAACCAATCTGCTGATTATGACCTCAGGTAAAAAGCCTCGCTTCAACGCGATAGCATTACCCGCCATGCTAATGTTTCTGCAAGCTCATTCTGCCAAATTAGAGTGGGAGTTTCTGAGGGAGACTCAATCTTTTCACTGAAACCTGATACTGTACACATGGGCATACACCAGTAAACTGTTTGATGGTGAGTGAGCTATTGTAGTGTAAAGCAGTCGCACAAATGCGAATAGTGTTCAGTAACTGAGTGCAATTAACCACATTTCCCATTCTGGGCACCCATAAGTCCTAGAAATATGGGGGAATTCTGAGGCATTTCTATGACTGGTCCCTGGCCACCCTACTGTACACTCCTAAAAGGTGGCCAATAAAGGTGCCAGAGCTCCCATATGGTTAAAAAAGGGACGCTAGAAGCAGTCTGGAAAGAGGTGGTGTCGCTTTAAGTGTCTCTGAGGAAGCATGTGCTAACCTTCACCCTCCCAAACCTGGTAGCATCATGTGATGCACCTGTATTTACATCGATTAGCCATAACATTAGTACCTACCTAATACCAATTAGCCCCCCTTGTGCCACCAACATAGATCTGACCATTTGAGTCATTGGCTCCACAAGACCTCAGAAGGTGTCCTGCAGTGGTATCTGGCACCAAGACTAACATTAGCAGCAGATCCTTTGAGTGCTGTTAGTTGTGAGGTGGGTGGAGTCTCCATGGATAGCAAATATGAGCCTTAGGCAGCCATGACTCTGGTTCACCGGTTGTCCTTTGTTGGGCCATATTTAGTAGGTACCAGACTTGATGCCTGATGTTTTGGAGATGTTCTGATGACCCAGTCAACCCACCCATGGTTCTTCTTGTCAAAGTGTCTCAGTTTCTTACACTTGTCCATTTATACATTTTTTTAATACCAACGTCATGTCAATGGTGCTAATGTTATGGCTGATTGGTGTACCTTGGCATAGTTGAATAATGAGACCTCAAACCCAGTTGTGTTCTTCAAAAGCAAAACCCCAAATTACAATTTCCCATTTTATTTACATCACCCAAATTACATACACCCTAAGCTGCTCAGAAGCTAAATTCAATGACTAGCGAAGCTAAAAAGTCTAAAAGCTAATGCTTGCCAGTTACTAGGCAGCCAGGTGAGTGCTAAAAGGCTAAAGGCTAACTCAAGGCCTACCAGAGAAGGGACAATCTCTTTAGCTAGCTATACTGGACATGGTACGGGCTGGACCCAGAGAGAGATTAGCAGCACTATCAGGTAACCCTTATCCAGAGAATCATTACAAACAATTATTTGCTTCTTGTTACAGTGCTAAACTATGCTAGGCTAGACAAGGCTATGCTAGGCTATGCTACAAAGCTGTGGGCCATCTTAGTCATGTAAACCAACCAACCAACACAAGCAGAGTTGATCTTTTTTACTTTTTTTCCACAAGTTCACCAGAAAAGCAAAATCTTCAAAATAACAGGGTGGTAAATGGGCTTGCAAAATGACATCTGAGCATTTTCCCTCCAACCAAAGTCACCAACAACCTAAATACTCAACAAATGCATTCTGTGGCACTTCTAGGGACGTTTGTAGGTGTGAATGACCTTCAAGAAGTTTAAGGAACTGCCACACAGTGTACAGCAGCAGTCTCAGACTCTGGAAGGCTGAAATCCAGGACAGTTAAGTGCCAGTTCAACTCCCCAGTTAAGGAAAGTCCAAACCAAGACTATTTAGGAACCAAAAGCAGGGATCCTAACTAGTGAAGCCAAGCCTGCTTCTGGGAATTTGCCCTAAACACGCTGGTTCGCTATAAATTGCAGTGCAGAAAATGAAACATCTGCTAAAATCAAGGCCCTTTAAGTGGACTACTGTACCTTATTGTACCTAATGCTGTAACTATATGGCGAGAAGAATGCTGAGGGAGGCAGTTCCACACTAATTGCCCGGTTAAAAAGAGAGAGAGAAACCACAAAGGTTTTAAACACTCAGCTTTTACAGAAACCAGCTCTATTTGTCTCAGTTCAGTAATCAGCTCCTGCTCCTCTTAACCCTCACCACCCCCAGAACCACCCCACCCCCACCCCCATATTCCCCCCCAGTCCCTTCAACGGCGGTGACGTCCACTGAGGGAGTTGCCAAAGTGCTGGCCGTGCGGATCGGGCTGCCTGTAATTGTCTGCAGCGAGTTTATAAGGCGAAAAGTGAGGCCGCCCCTGCCCTCGCCCACTTCATTACATTTTTTTTAAACGCATCGATCCTGAAATCAATTAGAGCATGTCTCTGCCTTTGCTGTGCCTTTTGCCACCTTAAGTCTTAATCTCGGCATGCCAGAGACAGCAGCGCTGGCTAATGGAAAGCTGCTGTTTTAGCCTATCTCGGCCTTGCAGACCCGTGCGGCTGCAGTCACTGGAAAGTCATGTCGTACTGTACTTTTAGGCATCCTCCTAATTTATAAGCGCCAGTGCTTCGTCCATTCATCCAATGGCATGCTATTCAATTTACCTTCTATCATTTTTTTTCTTTTCTTTTTTACAGGTAATGGAGAATTTCTGCTGTGCTGGCAGGGGCATATTGCCATTAAGTGCACAATATTGTCTAGAGAGAAGACACCTATATCACACTAATGGGAGGTGTCATCAGCTTCCTCCTTTAGTTTCGTGAATTTGCATAGATATTGCATATTGCAGCATTAATGCTATCAAATAAAGCCCGTAATATAAGCTCATTAATTTTGTCTCTAATATATGCACTTTCATTTAGCATCTCAAACTCTGAGGACCATTTTTTATTATTATTATTATTGGTGGCAGCAGCGATATTAGAAAGCAAATCTACCTTTATTGGCTGTTTTTTCTCTCTTCTCTTTTTTTTACACATGTTTCTGATCCCGCAGCCATGTAGGAATTCCCACTCTGACTATTCTACATGGAGTGCTTGAGTCATATGTGTGATAGGAGACTCCTGCAAATCACTGAAGACTGCTAATGAGGGACAAACCTAATCTGCTGCCATGTGGCAAGGGGCCCATTCATATACCTCTTCGCAAGGCAACCATTCTTCACTCCTTCTTATTAGATCAGACCTCATATATTCACACGCATTATATTCCCCGTTGAAAAGGAAACTGAGTTAAGTCAAGAAGAAAGAGAGCAGAAAAGATCAGAGGAAAAGGCAAAACTCAATTCCTAGATACACTATATGGACAAAAGTATTGGGACACCTACTCATTCGTTCTTTCTTTTGAAATCAAGGGTGTTAACAAGAGTCGATCCTGCTTTAGTTGGATTAACTAAACTGTCTCTACTGTCCAGGGTAGAAGAAGGCTTTTTACTAGATTTTGGAGAAGCACTGCTGTGAGGATTTGATTGCATTCAGCGACTGAAAGATCGCTATTGATTTCTAACCTGCAGATGCGGCATAGCCACAGATTAAACATCCCTGCTGAAAAAGCCAGCTGAAGTCCTGCTAGTAGCTGGTTTCAGACAGTCTCAGTTGGTCTTTGGTGGTCCAGGTGGTTGAAAAGCTGGTCATCCAGACGAAAACATACCACATCCTGGTAAGTGAGCCGGTTAACCAGCTGTTGATCAGCATAGTAGCGATATATAGCAGGGGTTTGATTTTGGTCAGGCTGGTCGACCAGTTTGGTCTTGCTGGTTATGCTAGTAAACCAGCTTGGTCATGCTGGTCATGCTTAGACCAGCAAATCCATCAGACTGAAAACATACCCTGTGCTGGTCAAAAGCTAAGCTGGTCAACCCATTTCACCAGCCTGATCTGG
Organism: Salminus brasiliensis; assembly: GCF_030463535.1. Taxonomy (NCBI): domain Eukaryota; kingdom Metazoa; phylum Chordata; class Actinopteri; order Characiformes; family Bryconidae; genus Salminus; species Salminus brasiliensis. The sequence continues at coordinate 55,522,165 of NC_132879.1, read as the reverse complement.
CCAGGGTGTTGTTTTCAGCAGGGATTTAACACAATACTTAATCAGTTTCAGCTGCAGCTCATTTACTAATGGTTTTGAGGTTCAACTCCATATGGATTGTTGACCAAACTGTGATGCTTAAGTTAAAAAAGTGAGCTAGGAGAACTTTAGACTGAACTAAGTTAAGTTAAAGCAGAAAACACCATAAATAATCAATAACTGCATCATTTTAAGCTGCCCTGACTTTAAAGGTTTTACAGTGTAGCAAACTAGGGTTTGATTCCCCAGCTGGACAAGCAGACCACGCTACACCAAGTCCTTGAGTCCTTGAGCAAGGATTCTAACACTGCAGTCTCCTAGCTGTGTAAGACAGCGGCAGCCAAGAACCACAAATATCAAATCAAATCAAATGTATTTGTAGAGCTTTTTACACTGGCATCAGTGGCAAGAAGGAAGAGAGGAACCAAGACTCACAAAGAGAACTCGACCCATCTATCCTCCTCTGATCAGATCTATTTATACATTATTATTAAAAGTCACCGAACCATCAAGACTGTTGTACTGCTCAGGTGTGCAACATATTCATAATCATAATATAATAATCATGGTGTAGTAGAACATAATACAGTCATGGCAGTGATGGTCAGAGTAATGAGAGTAATGATGGTTAATAGTAGTGATATTAATAGTGGCAGATAGTTAGGAGACCATTTAGATTTTAACATGGTCATTAGACAGGTAAACATGGTCATTAGACAGGTAACATGGTCATTAGACAGGTAAACATGATCAATAGACAGGTAAACATGGTCAACAGAAGGGTAAACATGGTCATTAGACAGGTAAACATGGTCATTAGACAGGTAACATGGTCATTAGACAGGTAAACATGATCAATAGACAGGTAACATGATCAATAGACAGGTAAACATGATCATTAGACAGGTAAACATGGTCAACAGAAGGGTAAACATGGTCATTAGACAGGTAAACATGATCATTAGACAGGTAAACATGGTCAACAGAAGGGTAAACATGGTCATTAGACAGGTAAACATGATCATTAGACAGGTAAACATGGTCATTAGACAGGTAAACATGGTCAACAGAAGGGTAAACATGGTCATTAGACAGGTAAACATGATCAACAGAAGGGTAAACATGGTCATTAGACAGGTAAACATGGTCAACAGAAGGGTAAATATAATCATTAGACAGGTAAACATGGTCATTAGACAGGTAAACATGGTCAACAGAAGGGTAAATATGATCATTAGACAGGTAAACATGGTCAACAGAAGGGTAAATATAATCATTAGACAGGTAAACATGGTCATTAGACAGGTAAACATGGTCAACAGAAGGGTAAATATGATCATTAGACAGGTAAACATGGTCAACAGAAGGGTAAATATAATCATTAGACAGGTAAACATGGTCATTAGACAGGTAAACATGGTCAACAGAAGGGTAAATATGATCATTAGACAGGTAAACATGGTCAACAGAAGGGTAAATATGATTAATAGACAGGTAACATGATCATTAGACAGGTAAACATGATCAATAGACAGGTAAACATGGTCATTAGACAGGTCATTGCAACCCAGTTTTACACACAGAATAACATATCTTAAATGCCTTTGAATATTCAATTAGGAAGCACATGGACACGCCCACTCGTTTGTACGGTAATTGCTCATATGGATCATTCCTGTAATTCCTGAGATCTTGGCTTATCACTTGTGTTTATTTGAAAGTTTCTTCGCTCCACATTTGCAGTGCTGTTCTGAGCTCCAGAGCGTAGAGCGATTCCCCCTGGCCTTATTCATCTTCCTCAGGCAGGCAGGATCAGATCTCTTTCATTCCATTCACTGATATAAATGCACTGAGACGTTTTCTCAGGGCGAGAGAGAACTCTTACAGGTGAATGCCGATGATGTAGAGGATTTGGAAGAGGCAGAGAGAGCGAGCGAGAAATAGCGTGAGAGAGAGAGAGAGGACAAAGAGCAAGCGTTTCAGTCCATCTCTCTCTTTATTTTTCTGATGAGGTTCTCTAAGTGCACTTTTGCCTCTTTTTTGCTCGCTTGGGAAACTCGACGCTCAAGCATCGCTATTCCAAACAGACTGTTCATGGCAGCCCAGAGGAACCATAAAAGGCTGAAACAGCTATTTTAGCTCCTGGGGAAGCTCATCTCCGATAGGAGTTTGGGATGCTGTGAGTTTTTGCCTGGTTTCACGGCATCTGTAGAGAGAAAAAAGAGGGAACAGCGGTTCAAAGAGAACATGCTGGGTTAGGCTGGGTTAGGGTCGACATTTGTGTGCTAGTTCTGTCTTCCTCTGCGCTTACAATAATTACTAGCTGTGTCAAGATCTGTGTCCAAACATCTCTTAAAATGCTTAGAATTCAGTGTAGAAATGTGCTTGTTGCTGACAGCACTTCAGCGTATAATATAAAACATTAAGTTTAACATGATACTGAAGCTCAGTAAACAAGAAAACACACCTGTACAACATTGCTCATGTCTGCTGGTGCACCTATGGGATTCAGTAGTAGGTCAGCACTAAGATACTGGCAATGCATATTAACATTTCTCAGCACCGTAGTATACATAGACTTTACCAGGATCTCCCTTCAAGAATCACTACTTACCAGGGCCTTAGTGCACAATCAGGCCCTTGCAACTTATCCAGAATGCAGAAGCATGGGTCTTCTTGACGCTGGCCTACAAAGCCAAGACTGGACCAGTCAGCCCCTCCGTATTTGATAGCGATGGTCAAAAGCCGATCTGCACCAAGAGCCCTTCCAGCTTCAAGTACGGCTCGGCTCGACCCGCCATCCTTTAAGATCCATGGAAGACGAACGTCCAGACTTTTTACTGTCCTGCACCGAAGTGGTGGAACGGGCTTCCCCTGGGTGTCTGAACAGCAGAGTCCAACACTCGCTGTCCTCAAACCCAGACTGAAAACCCTCCTCTTCTGAGAGTACACAGGCGAAGAGAAGAGTACTATGGTCTCCATATTGACGTGTGTTTAGTAGAGTCTAAGATTAAGGGATCTTAGAATTTTTAGTCTATTTAAACTAGCTGAGGTTCTTGAGTAAATAGCGAAGCACTGGAGAAAAGTGTTTGCTAAATGCCTTAATGTAAATGTAAATGTAGAATAGCAGTATGCAACACCATACAGATTAAATATTGTGCAACCACAGCAGTGTAGACATGAAACAGAGGTTAGGCGTGGCAGTAAACATGAAACACTTGCAGGGACGGAATGATGCAAGACTTAAAACATGACAGGGTTAACACAAAACAGGACAAAACAACACAGGGGAACAGATATCTAGTGGACAGAAAAAATCAACAAAAAATGACATTAAAAAGCCTTTTTTAATTCCCAATAATAATTAACATAAGCCGTCTTGGCTTTGTAGGCCAGCGTCAAGAAGACCCATGCTTCTGCATTCTGGATAAGTTGCAAGGGCCTGATTGTGCAAGGGTTGCCTACTCAGCAAATTCAGTGGCTCTGAATTCTAAAATCTGATTGGCTAAGCCATGTTCAAAGCTTCTCAGAAAATCACAATTGATGAACACATATTAATTTAGTTCTGTATTAATTAACCAAATCATCCATAACACTCTCTTTATAGACTCTTATGTTGTTTGGCAACCATAGACCACTGTAAACCATCTAAATTATTATTAATTGTCTGATAGTTATATCAAATTCCTGTGATGTCATTACTGCATAGCCATTTTCCATGGCTTGTGAAATACACTATGAGGACAGAAGTATTTGGACACCTGCTTATTCATTGTTTCTTCTGAAATCAAGGCTACTAAAAAGAGTTGATCCTGCTTATGTTGGAGTAACTGTCTCTACTGTCCAGAGAAGAAGAAGGCTTTCTACTTGATTTTGGAGGATATGGCTGTGGCTGTGAGGATTTGATTGCTTTCAGCAATCAAAGAGGGTTAGTGAGGTCTGGATGCTGAAAGTTTCAGCTGGATTAGCTGTTATGCTAGGCAGCTAGCATACTTGCTATACAACCCACCGACTAGCCAACCTTGTTTTGCCTCTTCCCTTTAAACGCTGTGTTTACTTAGTGCAGTACATCATTTCTGTCCTTTAGACTGAGAGTCTGTCTATAGTGACAGGCTTGTTATTTGAAGCCGCGTCAAACCTGACAGGTTTTTAGAAGGGGGTTATTTTTATCATAACGAAGGCAGTGCTGGAGATCCTGCAGCTAATAATGATGCTAAATAACGATACGAACTATCAGAACATTGCCAGATATATCGTTTTTATTTTACAACCCTCTGATTAATTATAAAAAAAAAAGGAAATGAAATAACATTTTTGCATTTATGGACAGATTATATATATATATAAGATACGTCTCTCTGCTGTCCAGGGAAAAAAACCTTTCTACTAGATTTTGTAGGAGCATTGCTGTAAGGATTTGATTGCACTCAGCGACAAGAGCATTCATAAGGTCAGAATGTTGGATGATCACCACCCCACCTCATCATCCCCAACTCCCCAACTCCCAAAAAACCATCCATCATTCCAGAGAACACAGCTCTTTCACTGCCCCACAGCTCAATGCTGGGGGGCTTTATACCCCTCGACTATCCCACGCCTGGCATTAGGCAGCATGCTGCCAATAGGGTCATGATGTTTATCTGCTCCAGAGAGTCCTATTCTATTGGCAGTACTTCTCTACAGGGACTAGTCTAACTATGTGTGTGTGTGTGTCCGTGTTAGCAATGGGTGCAACTTAAAGTAGCTGAATGCATTCATTGGAAGGGTGTCCTAAAATATTTGGACATAGAATATATGTAGTCCTGAAGTCGACTGTGAAACTTTGCCCTCGTGTTTGGGGAGATCAGAGTTGTAGAATAAAAATGATTAGAGTGTCTCTGGTGATGATGCAGCTAAATAAAGACAGATGAAGGTGGGCTAGGTGTGTGTGTGTGTGTGTGTGTGTGTGTGTGTGTGTGTGTGTCACCTCATCACTCTGATTCCGTTCACATTATTCCAGTGTCACTTTCATACTGAAAAATCAGCCAGTGCAACACTTACCTTGGGGTTGGGAATCAGTGCCATCAATCACTAAATGGCTCTTGAGGGAGGGGGGGGCTGAAGAAGAATTTACTGTCACAGACACACACACACACACCAGTGCTCACACACACATACATACAGAGCACATTCATCTGTGGTATGGACACTAACACACATATTATAGTTGGTCGTCCAAATTCTGCCCTGACCCGAAGAAGATATCTGGCACCAAGATCCTTTAGAATTGTTAGGGAATTTAGAAGCCAAGCCAACACCTTGAGCTCTTGTTCAGTATGATTTTCATTATCATTGGCATCATCATTATCTGTATCATTGTTATTGTTATCATCATTATCATTATTATTGCCATTGGTATCATCATTATCGGTATCATCATTATCAGCATCATCATTATCAGTATCATTGTTATCGGTATCATCATTATCAGCATCATCATTATCAGTATCATTGTTATCGGTATCATCATTATCAGCATCATCATTATCAGTATCATCATTATCAGTATCATCAATTTTGGCATCAATATATGAGTATCATTGTTATTGGTATCATCATTAACAGGGTCATCATTGTACGCATCAATGTTATTAGTATTATCATTAGTATCATCGTTATTGGTATCATCATTATCTGTATCATCATTATCAGTATAATTGCTATTAGTATCATTATCAGTGTCATCATTACCCATATCATCATTATCAGTATCACCATTATCAGTATTATTATTATCTGTATCATCAGTATCGGCATCATCCTTATCGGTATCATCATTAGTGGTATAATTGTTATTGGTCTCATCATTATCTGCATCATCATTATCTGCATCATCATTATTAGGATCCTCATTATGAGTATCATTGTTATCGGTATCATCATTATCAGTATCATCATTATCGATATCATCATTATCCATATCATCAGTATCTGTATCATTATTATCGGTATCATCATTATCCATATCATCAGTATCTGTATCATCATTATCGGTATCATCATTATCCATATCATCATTATCTGTATCATCATTATCGGTATCATCATTATCAGTATCATCATTATCCATATCATCAGTATCGGGATCATCATTATCAGTATAATCATTATCAGTATCATCATTATCCATATCATCAGTATTGGTATCATCATTATCGGTATCATCATTATCAGTATCATCATTATCAGTATTATCATTATCGGTATCATCATTATCAGTATCATCATTATCAGTATTATCATTATCGGTATCATCATTATCAGTATCATCATTATCCATATCATCATTATCAGTATTATCATTATCGGTATAATTGTTTTTGGTGTCATCATTATCAGTATCATCATTATCATTATCATCATTATCATTATCATCATTATCGGTACCATCATTATCAGCATCATCATTATCCGTATCATTGTTAATGGTATCATCATTATCAGCATCATCATTATCCGTATCATTGTTAATGGTATCATCATTATCAGCATCATCATTATCTGTATCATTGTTAATGGTATCATCATTATCAGCATCATCATTATCCGTATCATTGTTAATGGTATCATCATTATCAGCTTCGTCATTATCCGTATCATTGTTAATGGTATCATCATTATCAGCATCATCATTATCCGTATCATTGTTAATGGTATCATCATTATCAGCATCATCATTATCTGTATCATTGTTAATGGTATCATCATTATCAGCATCATCATTATCTGTATCATTGTTAATGGTATCATCATTATCAGCATCATCATTATCCGTATCATTGTTAATGGTATCATCATTATCAGCATCATCATTATCTGTATCATTGTTAATGGTATCATCATTATCAGCATCATCATTATCTGTATCATTGTTAATGGTATCATCATTATCAGCATCATCATTATCAGTATCATTTTTACCGGTATCATTATTAGCAAAATTATTGATATCAGTATCACTGTTATCGGTAACATCCTTATCGTATCATCTTTATCATTATCATCATCGTTCAGCTGTACTTTGTACACGTCATTATGTGTACATGTAATTACAGTATCACTAAAGCACCAAGGGCTCACAGAGGGGCATCAGCCAGTAAATAAACAGCAAACAGCACATTGACTTTCATAGCCTGACCTTGAGTCCCACAGACTCCCTTTAGATGTGACTGACTCACCACGTAAAACCTTAATGACAAGTAACTCTGCGTGTGTGAGTGTAAGGGTGAGTGTGTGTATGTGTGTGCGTAATCACGTGTAGATGGCTATTAGACTTCATTGCTGCCGCCATGCCTGCAGGCGAAGTCTCGCTGGACCGCATTTATTCTGTGTCGGCACCAAATGTGGAAATCAGGAGCTTAAATGAATTCCTGAAGCAGAACGGAGATTCGCAAGGTCGATTTCAGAGATGCCATGATGCATCCTGGGATCAAATGAAATGACATGGGAGGATTTCGGTCCAAAGGCAGTGGCTGCATTCTCAGCCTCTGCGTAGATCCCGCCAAAGCCCGGAGACCTACAACAGCATATGTATCGCAAGTAGTCAAAAAAAAGACAAGAAATCAGTATCTGTATTTTTAGCAGAAAGTATGATTCATGAGCCTTCTCCAAAACAACAGGAGGAAGGCCTTGTGTCATGAAGTGGTTGTTTTTTAACAAACTGCAAAGAATTGAGAATTGGTCTAGCCATCCATAAATCCACACATAAATGCAACAGCAGTGTTGTCGTCACTGTCTGACAAACTTTTGTGATAAATGGACCAATAAAAACACTCTGCCATCAGCAGCCGGAGTCTGAGAGAGCACAATTGTCTGTGCCCTCTCCAGGTGGGTAGATAGAGTTCTCTCCCCTCATCACTCTTAAGCGAGTGTGTCCGAGTGTGTTGGCTGCCCAGCGTTGCAGCATCTACAGCAGTTGAGCAGAAGAGATGGCTGTACAGATGGAGACATGTGTTAAGCTATCCTCCTAGTGTCGGGAGCACGCTTTAATTAGTTCGGCCAATAAATCTAATCCTTTTTCTTATCAATTATGCAGTTTCGAGCAGTAGGGCCCTATGCATTACTGCAAATTATGAATAACGGCATTATAGAGAGGTTAGTTTTGCTAAATTTAGCAAAACTAAAATGTTTCGTAATCGTAATCTTTAAGCTTTCTTCTAAAATTTCTGCTATTACTGCTTTTTTGTTGTTTTGCAAGCTAGCTGGCTTGTTGGCGTGCACTGATAATTGAACACTATACCAACTGTCAAGCATGGTGTTGGTAGCATCATGCTGTAGGGTTGTTTTGCAGTGAAGTAAAAAATGACCTCAGAACCTCAAACCTTTCCAAAGCCCTGACCACAACCCTATGGAACATATGTGGACTTTGCTTAAAAGTTGGCTCTGTGCCAGAAAACCAGTACAGTAAATTGATCAAATAGATTAATAGTGTGGTCTAATATTCAGCCAGATGGCTGCCTTGCTAAGGGGCAATAAAATAATTATTAGGGGTGCTGTATGTATATCTGTGACCCTGTGTTGATTTAAAATAATAATACTAATTATTATTATTATTATTATTATTATTATTATTATTATTATTATTATTATTATTATATTTTATTACATTTATTTTCTTTTACCAAAGATTTAAAATTTTGCATAAATGATTTTTTATCAAAAATGATTTGCACTAATCCTGCCCCAGAATTAGAAACTCTTTGAAAGCCCGACCCTGCCATGACATTCATGTCCATGATGAGTAAACGTAAACATCCTGACCACAGCTGTATGTTATCAGATGCAGGACCAGTACCACCACTACCTCCATCTGCTCACCATCAGTCACTCAGTGCCTGTAAGCACTACAAAGCAACATTAGCACATTGTCAGCACATCGGTGAGACAAATACACTGATTTTTAATTACTGTGAAGTTCAAACAAAAAAATTCAGACTAGAGCATGATCCCTGACGACTCAAAAGGTCGACACTGGCAGGATTGTCAGAGGGGGTTGCAAAATATATGACTCTAACTAGAGTCAGGGGCCTCTGGAGTCCCAATTATCCCAAATAGTGTGATTTGCTGCATACATTTGGACCCCTCCTACTGGGAATGCACTGGAAACAGCCATACACAATGTGTATCAGCCATGGAGGGTTGTCAGTATTATGCAGCCCCATGCTGAGTTAGTGAATTATTTAATTCTACCTCAGAGAAAAGGAAATGTAGGGGAACTAAACATGCAATTAGTGGCCCAGGGCTGGGTTCAGGGTCGGCAGACTAGCCTAGTCAGTGCCTGCTCTGCAAATTCAGAATTAGATTTGCAAAATTTCAGTGTGTTATATATATACACATTACCCCACTGACATCTACAACCTTCTTTCTGAAGGCCTCAGAGAGCTCTCTGGATCTGGCCAGGGTGGTCTTCTTCACCACTCACTTCAAGAGCAGACCAGACTAAACGTCTGAGGTTTAAATCAGACTCCAGACTCCTCCAGAATAATCTTCTCCAACCATGTTCTGATCTTCTGCACCTGAGTCTTATTCTACACATTTGAGGGAGTAATAAATGTAATAAATCCTCACAGATAACCAATAATAAATTATGTTAAAAGATCAGATCAGAGATGTTTTCATGGGGTGTTCTGTTTTTTTCACACAACTATATATACATACATTAGTACCACTTGAAGGTGATGTTGGTGTTAAAAGCAGGAAAAATGGATAAGAGTAAGAATCTGAGACACTTTGACAAAAAGAACCAAACTGTGAGGTTCTAGACAGTGACTGGGTCATCAGAACATCTCCACCAAAACATCAGGCATCAGGTCTTGTGGGGTTTTTTATTTTCTGGTATGCAGTGGTCAGTACCTACCAAAATGCACCAAAGAAGAACAACCAGTGAACTGGCAGCAGAGTCATGGGCACCTAAGGCTCACTGATGCACACCTCACAACTTACAGGACTTATTAAAGGATCTGCTGCTAACGTTAGTTAGTCTCGGTGCCACAGATACCACAGCAGGACACCTTCAGAGGTCTTGTGGAGTCATTAAATTCCTCGAATGCCTGGTTGATCGGTATAATAATAAAGACATCTCATCTATAATCCAGCACTGTGTACCATGTCTACCTCCTTTGGATTGACATTGAACCGCTGACTCCCAAAGGGAATGTTCCGCTCTCAGAGCCTTACTCTGTTGCTGTTGTTTTCTACATGAGGACTCTGTGACATGTCACACATACCTGCCTGACTTTTTATATCCAGCCCAAGAAGACCCAGCTTCCTAGAGTGAGGATGCTACAGACTGTGATGGTAAGAGAGTAAGTAACATTCAGAATGTATATTGGGTAGATATACAGGACTTATGTAAATCTACCTCAGAGAAAAGGAAACGTAGGGAAACTAAACATGCAAATAGTGGCCCAGGGCCGATTTCCGGGTTGGCAGGCTGGCCTACTTAGTGCTCAAAAATTAGATTTGCAAAATTCACATTTCAGTTGCTAAGTCTAGGGGAAGTGCTTAAAAAACTGATGTTCAATAACTGATGTTCATCTCTTCTCAGCGCTCAGGATGCCCTGCTTGGTGAAGCTTGGCACTGATAAATAACTATAATTGCAGTTATTTGATAGCATTAAGCTAACCAATTGGAAACGGACGTAGAAAAGTAAATATGTGGCAGTGTTTATGCAAAATGTGTGGCAAAATATAGGATACAGAAACACATAAGCACTGTTTTGAGCCTATTGAAGAGACCAACGTCAAACAGTACCAACAAAATGAACTGATTCTTGGATCATTTTTAGATGGTGTTATACAATTTTTAGTATATTTTATTATATATGCTTAATCTTGATCTTCACAGATCAAGGAGAAACACTACACCATCATAACAGTCCACGGTTACTGCTATGTATTTGCACTACAATTCAGCAATGTATACCATGTCTACCTTGCATGGCTTGGCCTTGGCTTAATGACTCCCAAAGGGAATTCTCTGCTCTCAGAGTCTTACACTTCACACAGTGGTTGCTGTAGTTTTCTACATGAGGTCCCTGTGATATGTCACACATACCAACCTGGCTTTAATATCCAGCCAAAGAAGACAAGGCTTCCTAGAGTGTGGATGCTACAGATGCTACCATAGTAAGAGAGTGATATTCAGGCTGTATGCTGGGTAGATAGTAGGGGTGTAACAACATGTTAATTCACTGCAAACCCTCCCGGTACGGGGTCACGCACAGAGAATACACTGTACATGCTATTAGCATAAATACGGTAATTTCACAAGTGAGCAAATCCCATGAAAACCTTTAGAAGTCTTGCTGTGGTTACTGTAGTCTTGTTTGCCCCCTCCCTGCCCTCCTCCTTATCTCGCTCATCTCTCTTTCTCTTGCTGTAGTGCATCTCTCACTCTGCTCACGTTTGGGTTTGAAACAATTGAGAATAAACAAGAATTTTACCCAAATTCTGTCTCAAACATCAATTTTAACTCATGAATTCATGCTGGATCAGACAAGGACGACGTGTCAGCATTTTATGTGTGAGTGTGTGTCCATAAACACATTAAGCATACTAATGTTCACACGGTACTGCTTAATTAGCACTCTACTCTAGCTGTATTAGCTACCCCAGGGGGGCGCTAGATGAAACACACTGTACCTTGCATGACTGTTCGAGTTAAATGAATAGAAACCTGGTTAGTCTTATGGATGTTTTTGATGTTTTTTTCTCTGTTGTACTGTACTTGTACCGATCCGTGAGGTCCATGCCGTAGATTAAAGACTTTTCGATTCCCTAAAGAACTTTTTTGATGGATTGTTCTTTAAGGAACCATTTCTGCAACTGAGAACTGCAAATTTGCAGCAATTCTACACTAAATAAAGGTTCTCAGAGCTATTAATTTAAGCTAAGAACCAATGAGCACCAGGCTATTGATGACAAGGTGGTGGGTTCAATACTGTAATAGGGATGAATTCTGCCCTGCTGACGCCCAGGCGCCGCCTTAGTGTGCACTCCGTCCAATTAGTACACACTAAATCGTATGAGCAACTTACTGTTCGGTTATGGGATATAACCACTAGGAAGAGGCCTACCCCTTTGGATAGGCTGCAAGGGTGTTTGTACTATGAAAGGCATTATGAAGTGACTGTGGAACCACACTAATTTAGTTTACATATCCGAATATAAGGATATAATGCATCCATGTCCATGTGGGTCCGGTCCATTGTTATATTAAATGTATTGGCAATATGTTGAAACAGGTCTATTATAATTGTTTTAAGTCACAGGTTATGTTATACTGCAAACTCACGTTTATATAATTGATTATATAACTTGATTTCATGAGGATGTGGTTGCGAAACCACTGGAATGTACGAGTGATAGTGGAAGGCTGTGCCTGGCGGGAGCACCACCAATCATAAATCATCAAGAAAATGAAGTGCTGAGCTAGTTCAAACTCTGTTCCATCTTCAGTATCAGGATTAAATCTGGATCAGGCTAATCCACATTAAAATGCAAGTGGAAACAAACCCAAGACTTATGTTATAGCTCAAGATATATATCAGATACATTCGACAACCAAAACGTCTCCCAGTGAAACGAAAACTCCACCCAGTATATTTCAAACACCAGTAATGGTGGCAGGGCAACAAGCAAATTTGCATATTCCATCCAACACATCAAAAACATCCAAATATTCAGTCTCCATAAAATTCAATTGCCTCAAAAGCTCAAAGAAGCTTTCTTCTTTATCATGATTTATGTTTTATATGCTCAAGTGTTGCTACTTCGGGTCTGAAACGCTGCCAACTGCACTATGTAACTCTGGTGAAGCGGGCATTTTACTGGTGAGTGTCAGTAGGGGCAGCGGTGGCTCAGTAGTTAGAGCGCAGGGATATTGATAACAGGGTTGTGGGTTCGATTCCCGGGCTCGGCAAGCTGCCACTGTTGGGCCCTTGAGCAAGGCCCTTTACCCTCTCTGCTCCCCGGGCGCTGGAGTTGGCTGCCCACCGCTCTGGGTGTGTTTGTGTACTCACTGCCCCTAACACGTGTGTGTGAGTGTATGTTCACTACCAGATGGGTTAAATGCGGAGGAGACTTTTCGCTGTGCAGTGTACACTGTTCAGTGACAAATACATGCACCTTTACATGCATGTGGCTGAAATCTTATCAGGATCCAACCCAGATACCAGTCCCATGAAGTAAGCAGGTGTAAACAGGGCCTCAGAGACCCTCCTTATGATGTTAAATGGTCCTTTAACCCCTTAAAAAGCATATGGACCACCGTCTGGCCCAAAGTGAGGCCGTCTGGCCTTGGTTCTACAGTCTTCAGATTAATGGTTTCTCAGAATGTGGTTCTGGGGTTGGAAATGCAGTATAGTTTCTTTAAAAAGGTTCTTCACACTTCTTAAATCTCATTTACAACTGTCTTTCTTTAACAAATTCATGAGAGAACCAAAAGTCTTCTAGCACCTTCATTTTTTAAAAGTGTAGGTCTAAAGTTCACTAATGGCTTGCAGGGTTAAGGAAGCTCCACTTTGGTCCAGTTCCAGCCTAATTAAACAGAACAAGCTCCCTAATGAAGCCTCAGCTTAAAAGAGACTACAAATGCTGCGAAAGACCCGGACTGCACGTTCTCACCTTTCCGCTTTCTCAATTTCCTTTTTATGACCATGACCAGCTCTTGTCCTTGGAGCTCTCCTTTTACTGAGGGCCAAATTAGCCTTTCCCTTTAAAGTTCATGATATACTGCATATTTCACAATCACTGGAGGATGGAGCGCATTGCTCCCTGTGCTTTATTCTTTTTTCAAATAAGGTATTTAAGAAAAATGACTTTTTCATTGTGAAATTAGTCTGCGCTCTCATTTAAACATGTATAAGCTATCATGCAGTCAGTGCTGCCCAGACTATATTCACTATTTGTGTTAGAAATTGTGTGAAGCTCGGCTCACTGCTTTTTTGCTGTTTGCAGAAGCAACGCTATAATGACTGTGACCACATACTGTGAAATAAACTTTTTAAACCAGGCAGCTGTATTAATAATCCTACTGAAAAGGATCATGGGAATCATTTATTGCCTTCATGTTCCCCCAAAGGTACCCCTCCCCACTGAGTTCAATACACACACAGTATTTATTTACTCCATTCTGTGACATTTTAGTCATCACTGTAATGACCTTTTTTATGAAAAAAAGCCACTTATCAGCATTTGTTTGTTCTCTGGTGCTTTTAAAGCCACAGTTAGTCATTTCTAAAGCCCTTTTGTTCACATGAGCCATTTAATACAAATATTCAGTCTCCAAGAAAATCCTATTGCCTCAAAATTTCAAAGAAGCTTTCTTTTTTATCGTTTATCATTTCTTTTATTTTCGTTTATTATGATGAGCAGTTTTATATACAATGTTTACAGTGATTGCTTGAATTAAAGCAGCAGCATGCAATTTTATACCTTAAAATAGCAGCATCAAAATCATGTTGATGTTTCACTGACTGCAACAAGCAGAATAGCATCTCTATTGTTGCTACTCCGGGTGCTAACTTAACGCTGTAATGTAACTCTGGTGACGTGGACAGGGTAACACTTGTGAGAACTCTGTAACGTTGCCTAACCCGAGTCATGTTAGAGTAAACTCCTGTAATATGACTGCTGTAATATTACCTTTCAGTGATGGGTCTGTATCTCTCAGCTTGTCCAGAAATGCATGTCTTTAGTGGTGGCTCAATGTGCGATTTCCACTTGCCTACTGCAGGGGGAGCCCAGGAGCAAGAAATACTATTTTTTCATACAGTTGCTTTAAGCAAGTAGAACTTAAAAAGAAAAAGGTCCAGAGGCCTGCAACAAGAGCAAGAAGTAATCCAGCCTTCCAAAAACACACGCCAGGTGAACTGGCCATGCTAAAATTACCATAGAAGAACCACCTTTGGTTCCATGAAGAACCACGTCTGTCATAGAGATGTGTACATGTGAAGAACCTGTAAATTGGAAAAATAATAATATCAAGTAATTGTTGAAATTCTTTAAGCCTTTAAATGCCTCTCCACAATCACATGCACTACTTGTCCAAATGTTTCTGGACACATCTGGCCAATTATTGCTTCTTCTGAAATCAAGGGTATTAAAAAAGCTGTTGGAGAAACTGTCTCTACTGTCCAGGGAAGAAGGTTTTCTACTCCATAACTCCCCAACTCATCCCAAAAGTATCGGATGGACCTCCATCCATCATCCCAGAGAACACAAGGGCTTTATACCCCTCTAGCCCACGCCTGGTATTAGGCAGAATGGTGCCAATAGGTTTGTCACGCCTCAGCCTGTTGCCTCATTGGACTCCGACTCAATCTCCCAGACTCTCCTGGGAGATCACCTGACAGCTCACGTGACTCAAATGACACCTTATATGACAGTAGTGGAGTGGACTGTGGAGTAGACCGGTGTGAAGTATCGTATCATACACTTTTGCTGATCTACTGAGCGTTGTTTCTCGGGTGTTCCTTTTTTGTGTATGACCGCAGCCTTTTTATTTTGACTTACCCTTTTGCTTTTTCCATTGGATTATTAACTGGTGGATGTCAGCTTTTGACCCTATGTATTTTTTGACTTGTTTGATTTTATGTCTGGTATAATTTAGTTTGCCTACATTCTGGAACTAAACTTTGCTTGTGTGATTACTACAAACTTGGACTTTGACTCTGTTAGTAAAGCCTCTTTTGCCTTTTACATCTGCGAGCGTCTGACTTCTGACAGCGATACAAGCTTCATGTTTACTATCGGCTCCAGAGAGTCCTATTCTATTTGCAGCACTTCTCTACAGTGACTAGACAAGATGTGTGTGTATGTGTGTGTGCATTTGCACATCTGTTTAAGCAATAGGTGCATCTTAAAGTAGTTGAATTCATTAGAAGGGGTGTCTACAAACATTTGGACATATAGTGTATATCTGGAACCAAGGCGAAACATCCTCACTGTTTGGCTTTTAGATGAAATGCTGCTCCCTGTCCTTCAGATATCCTTCTCTACAGCAAAACTCACTTCATATTTTAAAGATGAACGTGAGCCTGCAGGCTCTGCTGCAGAAACAGGCTATTTTTTCTCATGTCTCCCCAAATTACTGTAACATATTATACATTCCGTTGTAAGCAAGCTTGGATTGAACACGCCATAAAAAATTAATCACACTGATGTGTTTTAGGAAATCATCAGAGGCTTTAATGTCCTGTCACCTCCAGAACTCGAGCCAATCCTTTGAATGGTCTTCTAAAGTATCGCATTTACTAAAGGAAGAAATCTACATTTAGAAATGCTCCTGAAGCTTAGCAGTTATTATATAGTTATAAGCATATTTCATATTCCATTGACATTGTGTAGTGCATCATTTGATGCATTTGATAGCAATGTTATTCAAACAGAGGTTACATATGCATTGAAATATAATGTTATGATAGAACCAAATGCTCTCGGATATTAAAAAAGGTAATACATTGTATAATGTGAGTTACAGACAGACACACAAGTGTACGGGTGAGCATGATTAGAAGTCTGGGGATGGCTCCGAGGGGTCCAGCAGACCAAGGCGTTGTCACTGTAACCCTAGGATCGCTGCTTAGAACCCCAGGTCATGCTGCCTGCCATCAGCAGTCAGAGCCTGGGAGAGCACAATCGGCCTTCCAGTGCCCTTCAGTACCCTCCAGTGCATTGCTGGTCAGCACTGGAGTCTGCTGGCCGATGCATCCGAGCCGGACCTTGGAGGAGGCGTCTCGGTCTTCACCTTCTTAGTGTCGGGAGCGTTGCATGCTTTTTCGAACTGCCAATGGTGCAACGCCACCGGGCAGCCAACGCGCTCAGAGGAAAGTGGTGTGTGCCTGGCTCTGATGCATTGGGGGAAAATATTGGGGGAAAAAAGGGGGGGGGGAACACACCACATGCTAAATCACACCATTTCTGATCAAATCTATTTCAGGGCATAAAGACACCGTTATTAATAAAACACTTTTCTTTATATTATCTGGCATGAAATAAGTGATGGAGATAATGCAGTTCGACATGAGCAAAAAACCTTGAAATTAGATTACTTATGTCTGAGGTCGTCTTTCAGCCAGATTATACAAGCTCTGGTACCTTTTGGTCCATCTTATGTTCTTACTAGACCATGTGTTTTTTCATCGTTCCCTGCTGACAGAATTTGATTCCAGCAGATGGACTTATCTAAAAGAAAAGTTGTGAGGAGAAGGAAGGATTTCATCTGTTTCCCAGTCACGGCCTCCTGCTGCCGCCGCTAATATGATGCTTTCTGATAAGCCAAACCTGCAGCTGCCTCCAAAGCAGCAATGTTCACACTGCTGTTTCATTAGTCTGAATAGACGGGACCTGGGCCGGACTCACAAAAGCTTTCCTAAGGAACAACTTAAAAATCTTAAAGGATCTCAAGATACACACTAAGACGTTCCTGCGAATGTTCTTAACCCCTTATGCTTCGTGACTGGTTTTGCACCATGAGGATTACTAATTGTAACTACATGCAGAACTGCATGAGTTCTTCCTAAGGCATAACAGTGGGGAAAAGAGACAGGAACTATTGTTACTTCTGAGGAATTTAAGAGGTTAAATGCAATTTTCCCCAAAAAAATGTAAAAACCTCTCAAATATTAATTTGAGAAAGTTGTAATTTCTGAAGAATTGTGGAAGAAAATTGTGGTTTTATTGTGTAGCTCATTCATAATATAGCTTTTTCTCTATGTTGTTAAATTATGTATTAATTATAGCTTTATATATGTATTATTGTTAGCATTATAGCTAATATATAACTAATTGAACTTATATACATATACATATATAATGTACTTCTATTTTAGAAGGTAAATGGGTGGGTCGATGGGCACTTTCTCCCCACATCACTCATGTGCGATGCTGGCCAGCACTGGCGCTTGCTGTCCGATGCATCACAGCCAAGTAAGCGGTACTTTCCTCAGAGCTCACTGATGTTGCATCGGTGGCAGTTCGGAAAAAGAGGCGCTGGCTGGCTCTACAGGAGTCAATGTGTCAGTATTCACCCTCCCAGTGTCGGGAGCATTGCATGTGATAGGGGATGGGGGGGAATGTGTAAGGGTTGGGTAACTGGCGATCCAAATTAGGGGAATTATTAGGGTAAATTACACCATTCCTGTTGTCTTCAGTAATGCTCCTTCACAATTTTCAAAAAACCCTGAACAGTAGAGACAGTTACTCCAATAGAAGCAGGATCAGCTCTTTTTAGTCCCCTTAATTTCAGAAGTGTCCCAATACTTTTGTCCATATAGTGTATATTTGTTTATAGAAAGTGGATAAGTGTCCTGTACAGTCATATGTGCAAAATTCTTTAGTATTAGACGTGACAATAGGCTAGAGTAAGTTCTGTTGAAAAATAGTAAAGGTGCTCGTATTTGTTACTGTACTACAGTGAAATGTGTCCTCCAAATTTTACCCATCTGTGGTAGTAAAATATGGTTCTTCTATAGCATTACTAAAAAAAAACATTTGTAGCGCGTTCATTTATAATGTCTTAAATATTTCAGGTTTTCTGTGGCCTAATGTGCTTCCACTATGGCCTCGGGGGTCGCAGGTTCGAATCCTAAACCATGCCACATGAGCCATCAGCCTCGGTTTAAAAAAAGGTGGGCTGGCTTTACATGTATAGGAGGAGACATGTGTTGAGTCTGCGCTCTCCTAACGCTCCATTGCTTGTTAGGAAAGCTCTTGACTGGTCATTGTAAGTGACTTAACCAGATGCATGCACACTTGGTGGTCCTTAGGATAATTACCGTCCTACACTGCTCGTCATCACCATCATGAACCCTGTGTGTTGAAAGGGACAGCCAACTTCAGCACCCAGGGAGCAGAGAGGGTGAAGGGCCAACGGTGGCAGTTCAAGTGGCCAACAGTGGCAGCTTGCCAAGCCGAGCCCGGGTATCGAACCAACAACCATGTCATCTATAGCCCAGAGCTGAGCCACCACTGCCCACAATGTGGACGTCTTGGAAAGTACGGCATAGATCTACCATAAGCACACAGGTCATTCAGGAATTTTTGCACCTGGGAGGGGATGGGGGGTCTTTATGCACCTGGGGGGGCAGGGGGAGTCTTTCTTTTGGAATCCAGAGCTCAACTTCACTTTTTAATTCACTTTTTTGCCACTAAATTAACATCATATCACATCAAGTACCGTATCGTTTCCATATAGCCACACTGATAATGTATGTTCATCAAATCTCCCCTTGTTTTGTAGGTGCCAAGTGTTAATGCCTAATTTACACTAGCTCAATACCTTCATTATGATTGGACCTGTACTTACACAAAACTGCAGCAGCTGCCACTGAGTGTTATGAATCTGGGCCTGTATGTGCTGATTTGGTTGTTTTGCCTCTGTCCTCCAGTAGAAGGCTAAAGTGCAAAAGGTCACCTACATTACTGTCCAATTATGTACAGACCTCTCTGTAGCATGTCCTAATAATACGGTAAAACGAGAAGAAAATGAATTCATGAGGATGACCCCATGACCCCACACCATGCTGCCCACCATCACCGAACCTTACATTTCCTCTGCTGGAATTATTTAACATCATGTTCTCTCAAAGAGCCTAAAACACAACTGCACTCCTCTATTTTTAGAGGCCTGTAATGGTGTTGTCCATCCCAGTGGTAAAAAGTGGGAGCTGAATCCATGATGCTTCCGAAGTCCCAGGAAAAAGAGGAGCAGCGTCTGAGATGATGAATATTTCAGTATGTGTTCTTTCCTCTGCTCTCCTGCCTTCTGTGCTGAGTGTTTTTGATTAATTGCCCTTTCTAAAACAGTAACGGTCCACGTCTCCTGGGACTATAGGCTCTACTCTACCTCATCGTTAAGCTGTTTGGTAAATATAGGGCAAGATTTCTGAATCTGGGATGCATGAGCTTCAGTGAGTTTCTCCATGGGTTAGATTGCTACCTTTCAAGTGAGTGGCTTGCTTGTAGGCCTTGTTTGCTCACATGAGGACAAGCGAATGAACAGAGAAAATACAGAGGTAAGCATGTGTTCCATGTGGCACAGTGTGAGCGCTCACATAGTAAGCCTTGGAGCCTTACTGGCATGCAAAACAACATGCAGTGTTAGTGTATGTTTGCGGACGCCCCTTCTAATGAATGCATTCAGCTACTTTAAGCTGCACCCATTGCTGACGCAGATGTGCAAATGCACACAAACAGCTTGTCTAGTCCCTGTACAAATGTACCGCCAATAGAATAGGACTCTCTGGAGCAGATTAACATCATGAACCTGTTGGCACCATGCTGCCTAATGGCAGGCGTGGGCTATAGAGGGGTATATATAAAGCCCCCCAGCAGCATTGAGCTGTGTTCTCTGAAATGATGGATGGTGGAGCTCCATCCAATACATTTGGGATGAGTTGAGGAGTTGGGGACGAGGTGGAGTAATAATCATCATTCAGCATCCTGACCTCACTAATGCTCTTGTTGCTGAATGCAATCACTTACATTTACAAGGTTACTCGTATTACAGAGGTGGACCAATGTAGGTGTGTTAGGAGTCTTGCCCAAGCACTCTTACAAGTGTATAGATTAGTCACCCAGACCCAGTCTCCCACATGGTGTAGTAGCTCAATGGTATTGGTGTTATCCGTTGCGCCACACCAAACACCAACCACACCAACAAATCCGATCCTCACAGCAATGCTGCTCCAAAATCTAGTAGAAAGTCTTTTTCCCTGGACAATAGAGACAGTTACTCCAACTAAAGCAGGATAAACCATGAGAAATCATGTCTCTTTCTTTTCCAACAACAACAGTGATTATGTTCAGAAAGACTAGTGTGGGTTTGTTCACAATGTTCTCATCTAATTATTTTCAGGGACATATTTAAGATACATGTGGTCCAAAAAAGACATGCACTCTTGGCTAAATGTGGACCAAATCAGACTAAAACTGTCTAATTTCCCATTTTCATCTCTTATTGGGACCACCAGATTTAACTACAAAAAAAACAACGTCCATATGACATCTGGTGCTGGGTGGGGTGGTAATTATCCACCATTCTGACCTCACTTATGTTCCTGACACTGGATTCAATCAAATTCTCACAGCAATGCTTCTCCAAAATCTAGTAGAAAGGCTTTTTCTTTGAACAGTAGAGACAGATACTCCAACAAAAGCAGGAGAAACTTTTTTTAATACCCTTGATTTCAAAAGAAACAATGAAACAATGTGTCCCAATACTTTTGCCCATCTAGTGTATATTTGTTGATATAAAGCAGATATGTATCATATATGTATGAGTCATATGTGCAAAATTCCAGACATCTCTGGAGTATTTGAAGAGGAAAATAGTAACAAGTCCTCTGTAGATGAGTTATGTAAATGTGGGACATCATGGGAAGTATGATATTAGGAACGTCCACTCTGGTCTAAAGTTGGACCAAATCAGACAGACTAAACACAGCCCTATTTTCAACATATATTTTTGGGACTAAAGAAACTTCACAAAGGGCCCACCAGATTTAGCCCCAAAAACAACATCTATATGACATCTGGTGCTGGAGGGGTGGTGATTATCCAACATCCTGACCTCACTAATGTCCCTGTCACTGAATTCAATCAAATTCTCACAGCTATGCTCCTCCAAAATCTAGTAGAAAGCCTTCTTTTCTGGACAGTAGAGACAGTTCCTCCAACCTTTTAATACTTTTGATTTCAGAGGAAACAATAAATGTGTCCCAATACTTTTGCCCATTTAGTGTATATATAGAAAGCAGATATGTATTTCTGTTCAGTCATAAGTGCAAATTCCAGATGTCTCTGGAGTATTTGAAGAGGTAAATATGGGTTAACAAGTCCTCTAGAGAAGTATGATATTAGGAATGTCCACTCTGGTCTAAATTTGGACCAAATCAGACATACTAAACACAGCCCAATTTTCAACATCTCTTTTTGAGACTGAAGAAAGTCCATATGATGTTTACTGGTGCTGGGTGGGTTGGAACAGTAGCCAACAAGGGGGGGGGGGGTTTGGAGAGATGAATCCAAAGACAGGAGATAGAGTTCCTGAAAATAAAGAGGACAAAGCAATTTTCAGAATAACAAAAGTAACCCTGTTTCACTGCATTGCCAATCACATACAGCCAGTCTAGCGTTTTGGAAGTGGCTGTCTATTTACAGCCTGATGGATTGGGCTAGGGAGGATTGAGAGGTGAATTGAGTTTTAAATTGTTCCTCACTTCAGAAATACAAAGCAAAGTTGCTTTTCTGTTTATCTGATGCATTATCACTCACATACTGCACTGTTCTCCGGGCCTGTGTTCGGGTGTGGGTTTGTTTTTGTACATTTTAAGAACAAAACTGTTTTCATTTTGTTAAAAGAATCTTCAGAATCTTAAGGCCTGACAAACCATCTCTGATTTTGCAATGTGCTTTTTTTCCACAACAGCATTATGTTCAAGTCGAGAGTGAAAAGAACATTTATTGAGGTTAAAATTAGGGTTAGATTTGGGCTAGGCTAACAAACATTTCTCAACACAACTAATAGAACAAGCTTTTTTCTCCACATTCAGAACAGAGTACCACTTTTAATGATGACTGCAGGCTCAGAATTACTCAACCTCTTCATGACAGGCGTCTTTAGTAGAGCCCTTCTGCTGTTCTGACCTGCTGCAAATGTGATGCACAGCTTTCCTGGGAGCATTTCTGAGGAATCTTAGGCAATTCCCCATTCCCTGTGTCCTCCAGTTCAGTCATACTCTTGGGTTTGCTTCAAGTCAGGCAACTGTGTCAGACACTCCAGACTCTTCCAGGACTTCTTCTGAAACCAAGCTTTGGTGAATTTTGCCTTTTTGAAGGTCAAATGACCTAAGGCTTCCTTACAGAAGGCCTGATATTTTCTTTTAGGATTTCCTGATACTTGACTGACTCCATCTTGCCCTTCCTCTACACTCTGCAGATTTCCAGAGTCAGGGGAAGCAAAGCAGCCCCAGAGCAACACTGAGCCACCACCATGCTTCACTGTAGGCAGGGTGCAGGGTCATGATCTGGTTACAGTGGCACCTGTCAAGAGATGGGATCTCCATATATTAGGCAGCAAGTGAACAGTGATCAGGTCTTGAAGGTGATGTTGGTGTTAAAAGCAGGAGAAATGGGCAAGCGTAAGAATCTGAGACACTTCGACAAGAAGAACTAAACTGTGATGTTCTAGACAGTGACTGGGTCATCAGAACATCTCCAGAACATCAGGCATCAGGTCTTGTGGGGTGTTCTTGGTATACAGTGGTCAGTATCTACCAAAAGTGCTCCAAGGAAGAACAACAAGTAAATGCTGACAGGGTCATGGGCACCCAAGGCTCACTGATGCGAGTCGGCAAGCCCATTTGATCTGATCCCACAAAACAGCTGCTTTAGCACAAACTGCTGTAAAAACAAATGCTGACTGTGTCTTGTGGAGTTCGTGCCGGCTCAACGGGTGAGAGCTGTTTTGGTGGCACAAGGAAGACATCCATCATTTTTAGCAGGTGGTTTTAATGGCTGATATATATTTATTGCAGACGCCCCCTTACTAAATGTTTACACAAATGGAAACAAGTTAAATTAATGTTTTTTTTTTCTTATACATATATATACTGCATCTGTCACATCTGTTCACTCATATTACCATACCCAGAAAGCTATCAGTCATTCTTCGTTACTTTTGAATTAATTATATAACATTAAACAAATATTACATAATAAAAATGTTAACAAAAATCAACAGAAAACCAACACAACCTCAACCCTGCAAAATCCATTTACTGCAGTAAAATATGGTAAATCAGCCCTGCTTTATGTACATCAAGGGTCATTCTGTCTTTATGCAGAATTGGGAGACTTTGTCAAATGTAGAAATTGTAGTTTTCAGGAATATTAGCCATCACCACAGTTCAATAGACATGCATTTGCTTCAATATCTGCATAAATGAATTCATATAAATAAATACATACAATTATTTATGCAAAGAAACTTCTCCCAAAAAAAATATTTTAATCATTTTTAAATTTGAACTAAGCGTTGGATTTCTCTCCAACGCTTTTTGTAATACTTTACTAAAAGCTACTCTTATGGTGCAAATTGTGAATGTTGAGAATTAAAGCTAGCAGAGCTGAGGGGATGTGATATGATCAAAAACTACATCAAATATCCGTGTTATATTTCACCCTGCATGAGGTTGTTCCTCTCTCTCCTCTATATTAACATTCATGATCTCAGTTCAGGTTCCAGATCAGGAGGTGCAGCACTTGTCTGGCGACCTGTTCCACCTGTAGGTTCTACAGCAGGACCGACAGCAAATTAAAGTCCGGAAAATAATTACTGTATTAAAAAGCTTCTCCATAAAGATCAGTAATGGGAAAAGATTCAATGATTTTACAACAGTGTTTAAACCATTAATGTCTGATATTATTACAGTATACTGTTACCCAGCTAGCTCAGTTTTCCTCATGATAATTAAAATCATACCATCCACGCTTATACAGCCCCATGCTAATGCCTGAATAGGGTAAAGTGGTGTATACGCTCTGCTAGCCTGACATTAACTGAGCAGTAAAAGTAATGCATTTCCATTAACAGCTGAAGACATAGCTAAAATCTTCAGTCACAACCAGGCATTTTGCATCAGTATTGTAAAGGTAGTTCAGTTAATTCAGTTAATGCTTTAAAATAATCAATACTCAGTTAACAAATGATATTTATTACTAATATTTATTCAGAAATTAAACATTTTTATGTTTATGAAAGGTTTATTCCTCACCTCAGAGGCAGGAGTTAGCTGTAAACATCCCTTTAGGCTTTTAACATAGTACTGATATCCCAATTTCAACCTCAACCAAAATCAGTGAGGGTCTGATCAGAAATCAATGATGTGTCAATGATCACCTTGCTATCTGGGTACACTTTTTAAAAATTACAGGTTTCCTTGAAATGAGGCATTACTACTCCTAATTCCCTCAAAACACTTCAATTGAATGTTGTGAGGTTCTTTAGGTCACCAAAAATGGTGTATTTCTTGCATCAGAGTCAGAACGGAGTCAGAACATCTCCAAAACATCAGGCAGGTCAGTACCTACCAAACCAAGGCTCCAAGAAAGGACAACTGGTGAACAGACGATTGGGCCATGGGTGCCCAAAGCTCACTGATGCTCATATCTTCCAGGACCTGCGACGAAAAAGATCTGCTGCTAACCTGGACACCTTCAGAGGTCTTCTAGAGTCTGGCTGGTCGGCGTATCTAAGCAGCTTTTTTCAGATGGAAATTGTTGGCCAATGGACATTGCGTACGTTATTGGTTCCTCAACTCTTCTTGATTAAAGTTTTAGGAATATTATTTAGCAGTTATCATTTTACCTCATGCTGAGGTTCTCTAATCTGTACATCTATACTGTAAAAAGCCCTTAGTGACACTGTAGGAGGCAAACGAACACCATCTCTGCTGCATTGTGTATGAATATAAATAGTTCATTTGACTTTGTACTTAGAAGTGTATACATGTATCTACTGCTGCTTATTAGGCTTCCATGATATCAGAAGTGAAATCAGAATCAGAATCAGAATCTCTTTATTTCGCCAAGTATGATACACATACTCAAGGAATTTTACTTTTGCTATGAGCAACACAAGTATGACATTCAACAAATGGCTCTTGCAAATTACACTGAGAGCAAAATACACAAAACAATAAATAGAACGAAGAATAATACATTTAAAAAGTACAAAAAGTAATAAAGAGCTGTAAAAAATGCTAAAATAAATTAAAACGTTTACAGAAAATTAACATCTGTACAGCTGTGCAATCATAATAGTGCAAATGTTATGCATATTATGTATCAGTACTGAGTTGCAGTGAAATCCAGTTTGCTTCAGTGAGATTTAGAAGCTCAGTTTTGTATTTGTAGATATGATTATATACAAGGATGCTAAGACACCACTGCTTATGTTCATTTCAAATAGGTGCACTGTCACTTTAAGAGCCTTCTGGTAGCAACACGGTTTTCTAAGGGTCAATTTGCAATTATCTGTAAATAATTTGTAAATAATATTGGTTTTCCTCAGAGTTTTTGACTTCTATTATTTATATTATGTATATTTATGAGGGTTAATTTGCAATTATCTGTAAATAATTTGTGAAGAATATCGATTTCCTCAGAGTTTTTGACTTCTATTATTTATATTATGTATATGTTGGTAATGTATCTACGTTTTTGCATCTGAATGTCTTGCTGTCCCTTTGCTGCTGTGACACTGTGAATTTCCTCAGTGTGGGACAAATAAAGAATTATCTTATCTTATTTTACCATGTTTTTGCGTTACGGTTTGTGTTGCGAATTTTTTTTTTTTTTTGTTATTATATTGTTATTATTTTTTTACACACACACATATATATATTACATAATTTTTTTGCTAACTAACGCAGACACGAGTAACGACCAGCCACCATAGTACAGTTCAGTTCTGCTCTCACAGGCACCTTTAGTTTACAGTAGCCCATTGATTCATCTCGTGAATATGGAGCCGCTACAGGTTTTTTCAGCTGTGGTAAGCAGAGGATCTGGATCATGATCTGATTGTTTCAGCAATGGATAGTGACAGGGTTTGACAGAAGGCCATCTCTCCACCTGTCAAAGTTTCCATTTAGCGTCAACAAGGCGCCCTTTGCTCCACGTTCACTCCAAAGTGATGCTGACAGTCTAATTTCTTTCCTGTCTCGCTGGGTGAAAATGGAAACTGTTGTTACTGTGCTTGTTGTTGGCGCTGTGGTCTGCCTGTGGAGACTGATTCCACTGACATCTGACCGTCTGAGGAGGTTTTCATTATGCCTGAGTGTTTTTACCTGCAAATCCTGTTTTGTTGACCAGGCTACATGGTACAAAGACCTGTAAATGGTCCATTTAATGCTATAGGGGGAGTGTCCAGTTTACTAGGAACACCTAGTTTGGACCTTCACCTATTGACCATTATATCAAAAACAATTAAAAATATAAATTAAAGGCAGGTCAACTAACATGGTGCAGTAACTGATTACAGATAGTGTTATTTGAGCTAACTTAACTAGTCTAAGTTCTCCTAACTCACATTTTTCTCTTCTGCATCTCAGTTTGATCAACAATCCTTATTAAGTTGAGCCGACTCAAAAGCTTTAGTAAACGAGCTGCATCTGAAACTGATTTAATTGATAAAATATTATACACAACGTTTAGTCTGTAGCTCCTCCCCCTCTTTTTCTATTTTCTTGTTAATTCCCATCTGCAGGTCAGAGCTGGTTTCTGGGATTCTAACTCCTTATGATCTCCTCACTCTTGATGAGCAGCAGTTAGACCGTAGGGCCGGTCTAGAACTGTGAAGTTACACTACAAGCAAACACAGTTCTGAGTAAATTTACTTTTCGGCTTCACAGCTCTAGGTGGAGTGACTGTCTAACTGTCTGCTTGTCAGAAGACTCAGGAGCTCATTAGTTCAACGTCCTTCAGCACCACTAACAGCCCTCCATGGTCAGGAGTCTGAGAATAGTTTATTTCGCAGGTTACCATTAGATTACACACACACACACCCACACACACTGTATGACAAGTGCTATACAAAGCCCTGTATTATACCCAAAATGTGACAGCACAGGCTACACTGCCCATTTAATGCTATAGGAGGAGTGTCCAGTTTATTAGAAACACCTGGTTTGGACCTTTACCTATTCAAATATTATGTAAGACGTTTAGTCTGTAGCTCCTCCCCCTTTCTTTATGTTTACTGTTTATTGCCGTCTGCAGGTTAGAGCACCCCCCTATCACATGACATATACAGACTAGGAGGCTTTTGACAATGCAGTGCTGGTTGAGCTGGTTTCTAGGATTCAAACTCCTTATGATCTCCTCACTCTTGATGAGCAGCAGTTAGACCGTAGGGCCAGTCTAGAGCTGTGAAGGTACACTATATGCAAACTCAGTTCTGAGTAAATTTACTTTTCGGCTTTACAGCTCTAGGTGGAGTGACTGTCTAACTGTCTGCTTGTCAGAAGACTCAGGAGCTCATTAGTTCAACGTCCTTCACCACCACTAACAGCCCTCCATGGTCAGGATTCTGAGAATAGTAATAGGAAGGCCTCAATGGGAAGTTCTAAGCTGCAGATGGGAATAAACAGAAACAGCATTTACACAAGGAATCTTCTCTTCTGAACTCTTTCAACTGATCAATTAAACTTGCTCTTATTTCGCAGATTGCCATTACATTATAACCCCCCCCCCACACACACACACACACACACACACACTGTATGCCATGCGCTATACAAAGCCCTGTATTATACCCAAAATGTAATAGCATGAGTGAGCGCTGGAGGATCACTGTAATGGTTTTGAGTTCCAGCATTAGAGATGGGGTAATCTCTGAATCATATGTACTCCTTTGACTCTCACTGTGAAATATGACAAGGGTGCTGAACAAAAGATCGCAGTAAGATTTAAATAGAAGAACTTGAAATGAATGAAAGAGCAGCCTCTCATCGTTTCCTTGTCGTTTCTTTTTTGTGTGTGTCGGATGCTGCTCAGACTCTTTGTTTCCCATCCCATCACCAGACAGAGCTTTTGTTCCCGGCTCGCTTGTCGAAGATTAAAATTTGATGGTGGTCAAGGAGCTAATTGAACAAATGCTGCTGTAATGAAATGAGAATTTATTAGGATCTCACATAATGATCCTATTGTGCTGCCTCATGCTGACTGACTAAAAATAGATCTTACGGTTTGATGGATCCTGAGATGCCGTTCTGAGCAGCAGTGCAAGTTACCCTCCGGCGAACTGTACTCAGCAGCAGTCGATAACTGCGGTTCAATCGCATAATAGCAGAGTAATGCATGAGTGGACAGTAAAATTGTATAATCAGAATAAAATAATCAGTCAATGATCAGTTATATTGAGGGGTGAGGAAAGAATTGATCAGTCTGAAATTATACTGGACTGGACAGTTCAGAATAGAAATATAGCAAAATATGATTTTCATGTATTATAAGCATCCCGCTGTTGTCCTGTTTGTGCCTGTCTGTCATTTTGTATTGGCTCTGGGTTTGTTCCCGGGCTCCGCCCTAGTCTTTGTAGCCCTGCCCTCTCGTTATCTTCCTCAGGTGTTTCTTATCAGTCTCTGTGTATAAATAGTCCCTTTCTTTCAGAAGTTGCTGAATGATATGATGAAGTATTTTGGTAAATTACACATACTCCACCTCCTCTGCCTGATCAGCTTGGGGTATGTACATGATTATAGCCTCCAGGGGGCGCTTCATTTAGTGCTAAGTATTGATCAGGTCTAATCTAAGTTTCAGTAAGACAAAAAACCTTCTAATTTCAGATCACTTATGATCTGTATGATGGGTTTAGTGGTCTAATACTGAGTAGAGCTTTAGTGCTGAGGTGCTGCTGTTACAGTTTGAGCATGACGATTTAACTCTTAATAAATTATTAAGATGAAAGCAGGCCTGGGAAAATGATTTGGGAATCTCAAATCTCTCTCAGATGGAAAAAGGTTTGGTCCTATGCTATTACATCGCACATATATATCACCAGTCCTGATATCACCAGTCCTGGGATGCTAAAGCGTCTCTGTTGTTCTGTTGTAAATGTAATACTGAGCTTGGCACATATATTCACTGCTTTTGGGCAAGTTACAAAATTATCGATCTGGTATACACAGTTCCATGTGTGTGTGTGTTTGTATATAGATGTGTGTTTGTATATAAATGTGTCTGTGTGTTTGTAAATAGGTGTGTGTTTGTGTGTGTGTTTGTGTATAGGTGTGTGTTTGTGTGTGTTTGTGTATAGGTGTGTGTTTGTGTGTGTGTTTGCGTATAGGTGTGTGTTTGTGTGTGTGTTTGTGTATAGGTGTGTGTGTTTGTGTATAGGTGTGTGTTTGTGTGTGTGTTTGTGTATAGGTGTGTGTTTGTGTGTGTGTGTTTGTGTATAGGTGTGTGTGTTTCTTTGGTAAAGGGGGTCAGAAGTACTTTCAGTCGGTTTCTTTGGTATTTGAACTAATTGGATCGAGCTCTTTGCTCACCTGGAAATAAATGTGACAGGTTTTTATCACAGTAAAGAACAGAGGAAGATTAAGGTTACCCTCTGACAGAATATGCATAGCGGTAAAGAAGCTGTGTGCACGTCTTGCAGAGGCTGCTCTATTTTTATGCCATTTATCATATCTCTCCAGCCCTACTGCTTCTTTTTGTCAGTGCAGAGTTCTATTCCCCCCCTGGTTACAGAACTGAATTAAAGGACTAGAGGAAGAGAGGAACGTTAATAAGGGCTCATTCAGAGAAGACAATTCCCTCTGGTTCCTTCAGAAGTGCTTCTGAATTCCTCGCTCGCAACTGTCATTTACTTCCCTGGAGATTTCCACAAATGGAGGATCATTTTTTATACACTGGTGTAGATTGACTGGATATTTGTCTAATTGTAAAAGTAGGCCCTCAAAAGTGATCGGTTTCTGTGTTTTCTCGTACCGTCAGCACAGTTCAGCCAGGAAAATGGACATGAAGACACTAAGCTTTGAGTAGGAATTGTTCTGATAGCATAAAATATCCTTCATAAACTAATGACTGTATATTATTGAATATGCTCATAAATTAAAACACATATAGGAAATAAACACACACACACACACACTAGTGAACTATGAGCAGTGAGCACACACACACACACACAGAGTGATGGGCAGCCAACTCCAGCGCCCAGGGAGCAGAGAGGATGAAAGGGCCTGGCTCAAGGGCCCAACAGTGGCAGCTTGCCGAGCCCGGATATCGAACCCACAACCCTGTCATCAACAGCCCAGGGCTCTAAGCGCTGAGCACCACTCCCACAAAATCCAGCATCCAAATAAAACAGAGCTGTAAAACGGGCCAATTTCAAAACCCCAACACTGACCAGAGAAAGCTTACCCCAACAGCGACTTCTGGAGAATATGGAAGCAAGGCTAAAAAGGCTAAAAGCTAATGCTAAATAAATTATTGTAAAAAGTGTAAAGAAATAAATTCTTGCTACAGTGCTAAGCTATGCTAGGCTGGACCATGAGCAATCACAGTCCCATAAACCAGCCGATGAAGGCAGTAAAAGGAAAATCACAAAATAACAGGGTGGTAAATATCACCAATGTCTCCAAACTCTCGTACAGCACATTAACGCGGAGTGTGTGTTATGTTGAGATTCATTTCTGGTGTTTGTTTGCCAGAGAAAAGGCACAGCTGGAGCCCAAACTAGAACACCTAGCCTGGAATACAGGCTATGGCGGTTTCATGAACCAGGCCTGATAAAGTCTGCACTAATTAATTATGTGCATAATGTAACGTAGCATGAATGATGAATGTCTGCTGGGACTGAGAATGGGGTTACAGCTGTCATTGGATCTTTCGTGCTTGTGGCTGCAGAAGTCAAACTGAAAGCTTAGTCATCAGGCTTTCATTTCTCATCTCTGTTTTGGGGGTGAAAACGCTCACTGACATCCATATATTGCTCTGCTGTAAGAACGGCTACTGGATACGGACGCTTTCACACTGAAGGGTCTGAGCTTTCAGTGGCCAATTGATCATGAAATGACACACTACATGTACAAAAATTTGTGGACACCCCTTCTAATAATTGTATTCAGCTACTTTAAGTTCCATCCATTGCAAATGCACACACACACACAGCTTGTCTAGTTCCTGTAGAGAAGTACTGCCAATAGAATAGGACCCTCTGGATCTATGAACCTATTAACCTATTGGCACCATGCTGCCTAATGCCAGCACTGAGCTGTGGGTCTGTTCTCTGGAATGATTTGGGGAGTTGGGGGTAATGGGGGGGGGGGGGGGGGGGGTGATCATCAAACATCCCAACCCAAGGCGCTCTTTTTGCCGAATGCAATCTAATTCTCATAGCAATGTTCCAAAATCTAGTTGATTACAAGTGATCGTGTTTTTTGTTGGAGTAATTGTCTCGGTTAGTTTAAGTCATTGGCTTCCTAAAACTGGGGGGAAATTTGGGTAAAAAAATAAATAATAAATAAAATAAAATTTATAAAATTAATAATAATTGTAAGAAAATAAAAATTAAATATCATACATTCATAATTTCTCTTTTAATATCCACATTATTCACATAATGCTAGTATATAAACATAGCCTACGTTGGCTGAGCACTGCTTTACTGAAAACGATCCTTTACAGATCTTCTCTATATGACCATGATGTCATTAAAAATGTGCCGCCTGCCTCTCTTGACTGGAAACAACCACCAGCAGCCAATCACAGACTGTCTGAATGATGCTGGGTGATTTTATGGCTGATTATGTACACACGGGCTAAAATCAGGTCGGTCATGTGAAAATGAAGTGGACTGTTTTAATACCATGGGTAGAAACATGGTATTAACACAACAAGGTTATATAAGCGTAGTGTCCACATACTTTAGACCCATTGAGTGCGTCGACAGGACAGGACGCCCCCATGTTATTCTCCCTGCTCCCTTTAATCCCAAAATGCAAGGGGCAGGAAAGACCAGCAGGCTTTTCGCATCTTGGAGGCCTGCATTACCGTGAAAGCCACTCAGCTGAAGCGCTCGGCCTGAAAAGGACGAGGCAAAACTTAGATCAGTGTAAACTAATGGAGGCAGACACCAGTCCTGGCCGCACCGTCTACCAAAGCAGGTGATTCATGTCGGCCGTCAATAGAACAGATGCCACTGTGTGAGGAACGGTCTGCATTCTCCGAGCAGACGTCTCTATGGCAACGCGGGGGCGCGCAGACGGGCCGTGAAAGGCAATGACAATTAAATCTATCACACATGACTGCACATGGAGCAAAACATCACAATAGCCAATGAGTCATCCAGTCAAGCGCTCCTCGGCCCCACAAATCCTCACCTCCCAGGTGAAGCCTGGCCCAAGTGCAGATGCTCACAGCCAAACAGAGCGGGTTCTCTGCAGTACCGGTGTCGGAATTATAGCACGTTCTCTAAGCCTAAAGGTGCTTTAACACCTTTGTAATATATGCACTGTATGTCCAAATATTTATGGACACCCCTTTAATGAATGCATTCAGGTACTTTAAGCTGACACAGATGTGTAAATACTCACACACACACACATGCACAGCTTGTCTAGGCAATGTAGAAAAGCACTGCCAATAGAATAGGACTATATAAACCTATGACCCTATTGGCAACATGCTGCTTAATGCCAGGCGTGGGCTAGAGGGGTATTATACCCCCCAGCATTAGAAGAACTGTGTTCTCTGGATTGATGATGATGGTGCTCCCTCCAGGACTTTTGGGATGAGTTGGGGATGATGAGGTGAGGTGGTGATTGAATACCATTGATTTCAGAAGAAATAGTGAATGAGCATGTGTCCCATTACTTTTGTCCATAGAGTGGATGACTATTTAGTTTGGTAAGTGCATTTTAGGGGTGTCGTTTCAGCCACAAAGAATGTCAAAGCTTTTCAAAGGGAGCTGTAAAGCAATTAAAGCACACAGAGACATTACTCCAGAGTAATTCCACCTGACATCGTTTAGCTGCTCAACCTTAATCAGTTTCTTTAAAGCCAATTCTTGCTAACGTGGAGGAACGTGGAGAACCAGCACTGAATAAAAAGCTGTTTCAGGTTTGAGCTGCGGTAATAACGACACTCTTTTGCATTAATAAGTCGTCATTCACTGCTGCCACGGCTCCTTCGAAGTCCAATTAGCGAAAATTTGAGCGAAATCTTTAATTAAACCATTGGTTTAATTAAAGCCTTTACTGACGACAGGGTGATTTTGCGCTTTCATGGCAGAACAGTGAGCCAAATGAAATGACGTTGGCAGCATTAGAGACCCAGGTGCAACAATTGTCTTACGGATGCCAAAGCCAATGACAGAGCGCTGCTAACAAATGCAGCTCTGGCCAGTTCAGCAGGACTAAACCCAGCAAACCCAATTGAGCAAATGAAGTACAGCTTGGCAGAGATGGAGAACAGAAGGTGTTTCTGTCTGTGGAGAACGTTCCAGATAGTTCCCCCTGCCACCAGCTTCATATGAAGCCCTGTCATTGCTGCCTGTCACTCTAATAGAGCAGACTGTCTGCAAGATATGATATAACAGGTTTACAATCACAGACAGTCTGTTGCTATCAATGGAAAAAGACCATCACAGGACATAGGACCACCACTGACCAGATATTATTTGGCTAGGGGACCTTTCTCAGCAAAGACACTGGCATGGTATTGGCATACTATTTGGACAAAAGTATTGGGACACCTGCTCTTTCTACTGCTTTTTCTGAAATCAAGGCTATTAAAAATAGTTTATCCTGCTTTCGTTGGAGTAACTGTCTCCGACGACTTTCTACTAGATTTTGGAGAAGCATGGCTGTGAAGATCTGATTGCATTCGACGTTAACAAGAGCATTATTGAAGTCAGGATGTTGGACGACCACCCAGCTCAACCCCAACTCCAAAACTCATCCCAAAAGTATTGGATGGCACCATTCATCATTTTAGAGAACATAGTAGTTCCACTGCTCCACAGCTCAATGCTAGGGGGCTTTATATATACCCCTCTAGCCCACGCCTGGCATTAGGCAGCATGGTGCCAATAGGTTCATGATGTTAATCTACCCCATAGAATCCTATTCTATTGGTAGTACTAGACAAGCTGTGCCAGTAATATGTGCAACTCAAAGTAGCTGAATGCATTCGGCAGAAGAGGTGTCACCTTCAGAAGAGGTGTCCACAAACATTTGACAAATGGTTCTTGATGGAGGCAAAGAAGTGTTGTTGGAGAACCCAGTATGAATACGGCCAGGTGACCACAGGATCACTGTTGGCTGAATAATGCTCTCAGCCCATTAGTGGGATTGATGTGCTCCAGCAATACCACCGAGCCTCGTACACTCTTACCACAGCAACAGAAAACTGAGAGCAGTGGTCAGTACTTACCAAAGTGGCTCAAGAAAGGAACCAAGGTCATGGACACCTCTGTCAAGGCCCCTCCTCACAACTTACAGGACTAATTAAAGGATCTGCTACTAACATTAGTCTTGGTGCCACAGATACCACAGCAGG
This sequence comes from Salminus brasiliensis, assembly GCF_030463535.1. Lineage (NCBI taxonomy): Eukaryota > Metazoa > Chordata > Actinopteri > Characiformes > Bryconidae > Salminus > Salminus brasiliensis. Next base: position 55,487,035 of record NC_132879.1, on the reverse strand, counting down.
ACACCTTCTTGTGGAGTCCATGGCTCAAATATTAAGACTCGAAATCAATCAGGTGGTATTAATGTTATGGCCAATCTGTGTAAATCCCTCTTCACTCTATCGCCAAACTAGGGCTTGCCAGCTCCTTCCAACCCCGAACTCCAGATATAACAATGCCCTCTCCCTCAGAGAGACTCCTCTGGAGCAAATGCTGAGATGAACAATAATGTCATACAGAAATATCATCCATCTCCTAAGTATGATCAATAAGTGCAATAACAGCTCACACACCCCTGCGCTCATAGTCAGAGCAAGACATGGACATGAAGCAATAGTGTGTTTACAAGTGTTTGTGCACTAATGTCTGAAGCCTCCCCAATGGGGCACAGTTGCAATCTATTAAATGTCAGTTGTACTATCAGCACTTTACTGTGTCCCACTGGAACGCCACTGGAGACTGTGAAGTGAAATCTCCGAGTCGCACAGCACTCTTTCTCTCTCTCTCTCTCTCTCTCTCTCTTCCTCTCTCTATTTTATCCAAAGAACAACCTGCAAGGAATTCTTTTGTTAAAAAAAAAAAAAAAAAAAAAAAGTTCAAGATGTGAAATTGTCCTTGTAAGATTTATTCAGAGAACTTGCCTGGCAGGAATGTTTTATGGGGCTTAAAATGACTGAGGATTCACAGAAAATTATTAAAATAGAAAAGAGGAAGAAAGAGAGGAAACGAAAAGCATGGAAAAAAGAATTAACGCTAGTCAAAACTGGTTCATCTTTTGGAGTTTCCTGCACACACTCCAAAAAGGTTGTTCTCCAATACTCCATAGAAGAACCACCTGAAGACCCATTCAATGGATGTCAACCTAATCAGCATCTCTGCAAATTGCATCCATAGCCTTCAGCTGACTACCATGAACAATGGTTCCAAGCATGGAGGGTAACCATTCTGATGGCTTTTCCAAAGATTCCTCATGTATAAGTGGAGATACTAGGTTTTAAAAGACTTCTCTAGAAGCTGAAGTATCAACTGAAGCTTTTTACTCCAGTAAAAGTGTAAAAGTACTGGTTTCAGAACCACTTCAAGTAGAAAAGTAAAAGTAATGGAAGGAAAACAAAGGTTGAAAGCTTAGGCCGCGTCACAAGGGTCTATAGTGCACTACCCCCCCCCAACCCATTTCTCTAAAAGTCATAATGAGGAGAATGATCTATTAAAATGTTGATGTTAAAAATGTTGGGCTGCACTAGGCTCCTGTTTCAGCTGCAGATCTGCCCATTGAAAATGAAGCATTTCAGTAATATCAGCTCTATTAAAGGAGCGTCTCTGTGCTCTACTGAGCATCAACATGAGCTTCATGGAGGAAAATATGAGGAGTCGTTGTCTAGAAGTTTTGTAAAGCTGCAGAAAGTCAGACTTCAGAGGCGTGTGATCAATAAGCTTTATTGGAATGTAAATGTGGGGCTCAGTCGGGACGTTTCACTGCAGCTCTCTTGAGTCTCTGCCACGGACACAGTCTTCATACTAGACTACAGACGTCTGCTGTGAGCTGCTGGAGAGTGACGGGACGTGTGCAGGTGTGATGGATCTCTTACAAACCAATAGGGAGTCAGAATGGTGTCTGTTTATACTTCTCATCCAACCACAATCAGGCTCTCACTTTCCGGATGGAGAGATTTATCTGGAGAGGGTTTTTATTGATGATGAGCCAGAATGAAAACGAAGGAAAATGAAATAAGTAACGAGGCTGTTTTTAAAATGTAAGGATGAGAAAGTCCAGATAATTAAGTAAGGTATCAAAGTATTTGTAATTCATTACTTGATACCTCTGGGCTTTTCCACATGGAAATGGTTCAGCATGGTTAGCTAACTATACTTAGGGCAACAGAACCGTTCAGTGGGAGGGCTTAAAGACGTAGGGGTCCGCTGATTAGCTCCATATTTGCGCCCCCTTTGTGCTGTAGGGTCTTTCCAGTACAGAAAATAATGGAGACTGTATCTAATAAGTATAAGAATAGCGCTGTTCCAGTTTAGCCTCTTCAGCTGCACTGATCATTAGCGTAGCGACAAGTTCGCTTTAGTGCCCTGTAGCTTCATAGAGATTAGCATACTTGAGTCGGCTTAAGGCCTCGTCCAACATTGCTAGTGCACCGTTAGCACAGCCTGTCTGCCGGGCTCATCCAACATTGCTAGCACAGCGCTGAGGTTCTTTAACATGATTGTCATGGTTCTATATAGAACCACTGCCTTTATAAAAGAATTCTTGAAGAACATCAAAACATATGATTCTGATTCTGATAATCAGCCATAACATTATCACCACTGACGACCGCTGAAGTGAAAAACGTTGATTGTCTTAATATATGGCGGCATCTGTCAGGAACCGGGCAAGAATCTGAAACACTTTAACAAGAACCAAACTGTGATGTTCTAGACAGACAACTGGGTCTTCAGAACATCTTCAAAACATCAGGCATCAGGTCTTGTAGGGTGTTCCTGGTATGCAGTTGTCAGGGGCTACCAAAGTGCTCCAAGGAAGGACAACCGGTGAACCAGTGACAGGGCCACGGGCACCTAAGGCTCATTGATGCTCATGGAGGCCACACCCACCTCACAACTTACAGGACTTATTAAAGGATCTGCTGCTAATGTTAGTTAGCCTTTGTGCCACAGATACCACAGCAGAACACCTTCAGAGGTCTTGTGGAGTCATTAAATGCATGAAATGGTCAGATCTGTTGTGGTGGCACAAGGGGGACCTACTCAAAATTAGGCAGCTGGTGTTAATGTTATGGCCAATCATAGTATATATATATCTTCACTATCTCGCCAGCTCCTTCCAACCCCAAACTCCAGATTTTTCCGGCTCTACCTATTTATCTCTCTGTCTGTCTGTCTATCTGTCTGCCTATGTATCTATCTATCTATCTATCTATCTATCTATCTATCTATCTGTCTGTCTGTCTGTCTGTCTGTCTATCTATCTATCTATCTGTCTGTCTGTCTGTCTGTCTGTCTGTCTGTCTGTCTATCTATCTATCTATCTATCTGTCTGTCTGTCTGTCTGTCTATCTATCTATCTATCTATGTATCTATCTATCTATCTGTCTGTCTGTCTGTCTATCTATCTATCTATCTATCTATCTATCTGTCTGTCTGTCTGTCTGTCTATCTATCTATCTATCTATCTATCTATCTATCTATCTATCCGTCTGTCTGTCTGTCTGTTTGTCTATCTATCTATCTATCTATCTATCTGTCTGTCTATCTATATATCTGTCTATCTATATATCTGTCTATCTATCTATCTGTCTATCTGTCTGTCTGTATGTCTATCTGTCTGTCTGTCTATCTATCTATCTATCTATCTATCTGTCTGTCTGTCTGTCTGTATGTCTATCAGTCTGTCTGTCTGTCTATCTATCTATCTATCTATCTATCTATCTATCTATCTATCTATCTGTCTGTCTGTCTGTCTGTCTGTCTATCTATCTATCTATCTATCTATCTATCTATCTATCTATCTATCTATCTATCTGTCTGTCTGTCTGTCTGTCTATCTATCTATCTATCTATCTATCTATCTATCTATCTATCTGTCTGTCTGTCTGTCTGTCTATATATCTATCCATCTCTAGTCATAACTTCTTGAAATATGCAGGTTCTCACATAAAGCAGATCACAGTTATGCCAAGCCTCATTTCCAAAAGTGCCTAAAGCGGTAGTTCTACTGTACAGCAATGATCTCTGTTTGGCAGAGAAAATCCATACTAATTGAGCTTAGCTAACTTATCACGCTGCTCTCGAAAACACAGAAGAGCCTCTTGTAGGACTGACCTCATAAAACGCCGCTATCCAGTGAGCTGTGCTTATCGCGAGAGAGTGAGTGCGTTAGACTGCGGCACTACTCTTCTGTCTCTCGCTGGTTTATCATCCCTCTCACTGCTAATGACTTGTGCTTGATCTGTGTGGGCATGAAAATGTTTTGTCCTCCTCAGGCCGCAGTGGGCAGCTTGCCCTGCTCTCCACGGTGCAGCCCAGAGTGCCCATATCGCACAGCACTGCCGCATGACCTCCATTCATCAAGTTCTACAACAAGTAGAACTGCAGTGCACTGGCAACATCTCAAGAGCATTTGGAGCATGCCCTGTGGACACCCTATGTACACTACACCCCTTCTAATGAATGCATTCAGCTACTTTACATTGCACCCATTGCTAACACAGATGTGCAAATGCACACACACAGCTTGATCTGACCATTCGATTCATGGCCTCCACAAGACCTCTGAAGGCGTCCTGCTGTGGTATCTGTGGCACCAAGACTAACTAACATTAGCAGCAGATCCTTTCATAAGTCCTGTAAGTTGTGAGGTGGGCGGGGCCTCCATGACCATCAATGAACCTTAGGCGCCCAAGACCCTGTCACTGGTTCACTGGTTCACCAGTTGTCTTTCCTTGAAGCACTTTTGGTAGGTACTGACCACTGCATACCAGGAACACCCTACAAGACCTGATGTCTGATGTTTTGGAGATGTTCTGATGACCCAGTCGTCTATCTAGAACATCACAGTTTGGTTCTTCTTGTCAAAGTGTCTCAGATTCGTATGCTCACCAATCTTTCCATTTACCTTTAAGAACTGACTGTTCACTCGCTGCCTAATATGTAGATCCCACCCCTTGACAAATGAAGATCCCACTGTAGATGGAGATAATCAATGCTTTCCACATTACCTGTTACTGGTACTAATGTTATGGCTGATCGGTATATATTTTTGGATATATTTTAAGTTCCTATACTTGTACAGTGCTGCTGTCATTGTACAAATGTCATATATCTGTAAATTTACTTTACGACAGTGGCAAAGAAAGTAATTTTGGAGCGTTTCTATTGGTCCATTCATCATGAAATGTTCACACAGGATAAGCCCAGCAGTTTTATTAGGACTGTGTCAGAAAGAAAAAATCAAGGTCATATAGAAATCTAAGTAAAAGATCCCCATATAATGTGACTATACCTGACATATAGATTTGTGGACTACTCCTGGTCGTATAGAAATGATGTGTGCTGTAAATATATACTATATTCTTCTGTCTAATATAGAGGCCATATATTAGATTTTCGTAGGGGCTGTTGGCTGTTACACAAGGGAAATGATATAAACCTCCTGAAGAGAGAGAGAGAGTGTGTGTATGTGTGTGGTGTGTATGTGTGCGAGTGTGTGTCTCATTTCCTCCTCCCTCCAGCTCCGCACTGACCTGATTGGATAAGCTAGGTTACACTGACCCACTGGCAAAGCATCTCAGTGAATGGGCGAGATGGCCAAATAACCTGCGCCTGTCAGTCAGGATCAGCACCAAGGCCTGAGGGCAGATGAAACAGTCGCAGCGTCCGGTTTTATGGCGTCCCAGCTGTGGAGAGAGTGAATCCAAATGGCCTTGGTGGGCACTGTGTGACAGGGAGTGAACCCCCTCGCCAAGGGGAGGAGCATAAACCTTGTTTTAAATACAGCAAATACAATATCAGCTGACAGACTGTGTAGCATATTAGCTCTAAACGGGCTACAGGGCCAGCCTCATTATTATCAGACATGGACTCTTAAAAAGGGTTCTTGAAGGATTCTGTAGTAAAGGCAGTGGTTATATATAGAACCAGGACTGTCCGAATACTTTAAGTTTGTTTTTATGTGTCCCAATACTTTTGTCCATACTCTATATATATAATCCATAGGCATTAATGTGGAGGTGGTTCCTACTTTGCAGCTCCAACAGCGTCCACTGCAAGGCTTTCTACAAAATTTTGGAATGTGCCAGTGGGACATTTTTCCACTCGTCCAGACGAGCATTTGTGAGGTCAGACATTAATGGTGGATAAGAAGGCCTGGCTCGCAATGTCTGTACTAGTGGGCAGTGGTGGCTCAGCAGCTCAGAGATCTGGGCTACTAATGACATTTTTGTGGAATTGTACCACTGTTGGGCCCTTAAGCAGGCCCTTAACCCTCTTTTCTTCCTGGACACCATGTCACCGGGCCCGCATGCTCACTGTATCACTGTGTGTGTCTCTTCATTAGCATGTATGTATGTGTTCACTGCACAGCTGGGTTAAAAGGCGGAGGCCAAATTCTATCTGTGTCCAACGCAAATGGTCAATAGGGAATATGGTTGTCTTGATGGAGCTGAATTCAGGGCTTGACTGTGTGGGCCAGTCAAGTTCTTCCACAGCAAACTCACCCAACCCTGCTTTTATGGAGCTTGCTTTGTGCACTGGTGCTCATGAGTCAGTCATGCTGGAAAAGAAAAGGGCCTTCCCCAAGCTGTTTCCACAAAGCTGGAAGCGTACAACTGTCCACAATGTCCTGGTTAGGATTTCCCTTCACTGGAACTAACTAAAACCCCTGAAAAACACCCCCAGAGCATTATCCCTCCTCAACCAAACTCTACAGCTGGCACAATGCAGTCAGACAGGTAGCAACGTTCTCCTGGCTTTCGCCAAACATAGACCCATCCATCATACTGCCAGACAGAGACGGTTCCATTGCTCTGGAGGTGTGCTTTACACCACTTTACACCATCCGACGCTTGGCATTGTGCTTGATGATGTAAGGTTTGCATGCAGCTGCTCGGCCATGGAAACCTGTACAATGAAGCTCCTGGCGCACCGTTTTCATGCTAATCTTAATGCCAGAAGAGGTCTGGAGCGGTAGGCCCGTCACAATAAATATGGACCGAATTATATGGACAGGACAGGACCAACGCAATAACAGCACCTGCATTTACACAGAGCCGACTGCGACAAGTAGTGTTTTGACATATATTGGCCTCCACCCAGTCAGACATGTGTGTAAACTGTGGATTTACTGGATTTACTAATAGTGTGGAGCAGTTTACCTACAACTGTTGTCTTTCACACCGTTTACTGAAGCCATACACGGACAATTGTAGCTTGTATTCCAGCATAAGACAAACTGAACCTACTTTCATCTCTTCATGTGTGTTGCATCCGTTCATGCACAGCTGCCGTGTTGGATTTTGCTGTGCGTTACCATAGAAAAAACGTTGTGAGTCTGTCAGCTAATAGCCCGATAGCTAAATGCCCTGGATAACCTGGATGAGTGTTTTTTTTTTTATTGATGAAACCTTTTTTATATTTCATTTTCAATCTGACTATTCTTAATAATTAAACATTCACGGCTGTTTAAAAGGGTGTAATTGCATTATTATATTATTATATTATAAATACATCAGCAGCATAAAACCTCTAAATATTACAATTGTATCGTTTATCACTATTACTTCAGGGACAATTTAATGTCCAAAATAATTGTGCTTTGAGCTCAGCACTCGGCGACCCCGCTCTGTAACTTTACGTGGTCTGACAGTCTGACACGTGTTCCTAAACGCCTCCACTGTTCAATAATAACACCACTCACAGCTGATGGAGGAAGATCTAGGAGGGAAGGTCTAAATTTCACCAGCTGACTTGTTGTTGGTGCAGCGGTGTCTCCTATTACATACAGAACCACGCTGTAGTTCAGTGAGCTCTGTAGAACCTCCTGTTCTTTCACTGATGTGGGTAAGAAAGGCAGACTGCAGGACTAGAGGCTGGATTTTATACACCTGTGGCAATGAGACTGAATGAAGCACCTGAATACAGTGATTAAGAGGTGTGTCCCAATACTGTCTGTTATTATATTCTGTATTGCATAAGATGTTAAGTAGGATATTGTTTATAGCCTGGTTTAGAACCTTCAAACAAAGTCGTGTGGCCAGCTTGGTTAGAGATGAGCCTATTCCAAAGTGATATATTGAGGAAGGTGAGGAGAAGATATGTTATCAGTCCAATATGAAGGTATTGATTTCATTTTTATATATATATAAATAACCTGAAAGGTCAGTATTGGGTTACCTTCTCCCACTGGAGTTGTTGTAGGGGTCTATCTAGATGTGCTAGCTGAAGACATAGACCCTAGTTTTGAACACAAGCTGCAGGACTGATGGTTTGTGTGTTTACTTTAGATGATCCATGGGCCAATAGGAATTCCATCACCAAAATTTGACCACCAATTTTACTCTAATGATCTGGTGGAAGTAACTGGTCATATTAATCAATGCTAATCAATAGTATAGAGTTTTAGATTGCTAGATGCAGATGCTTTTGAGAACTTTGAAGAACTACACAGGATGTGAGGCAACTGTAGAAACAAACACTGGCGTTAAATCAGTGTAGACATCCTGGCTGACTCCTTTTTTCACGTCCCAAAACAAGGACATGTCTGGGACAAATAGGACATATGGTCAAAACCATTAGTTAAAAACCAGAGCTTTTAAACTGACCTTTAACACCTTATAGTCATAGGTTGCTGGGCAGTGCATGTGGTCAGCAGAGCCAATGAAGTGGAGCTCCAGCTCCAGACCCCATGGAAAAGTGGAGGACTCTGCGTATACAGTACGAATGGTTGGAACAGGCAGCCATTGGAAATTCATCATATGGGAAATCTCATGCTGGTGGAAATCTGGTGATTGATGAGGATTTGGTTGGCCAAGATCAAGAGCCTGTATCTTCTGCTCAAGTAAAAGGAAGGGGCTGAGGTATGAGGTGGAGTGAGGAGTCAACGGTCATTTTTGATGTATGCGATGTTCAAGCAATATAAAGCTGCAGGACCTGAGATGATCAGAGCTTCTTATTTAAGCAGTGACTAAACGGGTCTGTCTGAGGTAGAGTGGATTGGTTATTTGCCCAATATGTGTGAGAGCATGAAATGAATTCCGGATTTAATCAATTTACTCGGAGAGAAACAGACACGCCGCCTCACGACGCAGCCGAGATGTAGACTGCTGAACAGGAATGAAGGCACCCAGCAAAGTGTTTGATGATAAACCCCTGCCAAACACTTTGCTGACACCTTCCCATTATTCATGCTGCCGTGAGAGCGGCGTCTTCTCCTGCCTCTGCACTAAATCAGTTTGTTCCTGTCTCTTCATCTCTGGCCTCCATGATGGAAGCTCTCTCTGAATCTGGGTGACTGTGAGTGAGCGATGCTGCTCAAAGCCAGCCATGACAGTCGCTCCACTTCAATGAGCGCCCCTTTGGAACGAGCACGGCTCCAAAACAACTGCAGACATCAGAGGTCTCAATAAAACATGATCTCAGTGCTATGCTGTATATCAATGAGACTCAGCAAATATCTCAGTCAGATACACTGCATGGACAAAAGTATTGGGACACCTGCTCTGTCATGCTTTCTTCTGAAATCAAGGGTCTCTGATCCTGCTTTCGTTGGAGTATCTGTCTCTACTGTCCAGGGAAGATGTATTTGATTGCGTTCAGCAGTAAGAGTCTTAGTGAGGTCAGGATGTTGGATGATGATCACCACCCTACCTCATCATCCTCAACTCCCCACCTCCCTATCTCATCCCAAAAGTACTGGACGGAGCACCATCCATCATTCCAGAGAACGCAGTTCTTGCACTGATTCACTGCTCAATGCTGCAGGAGATCTTTAGACCCCTCTATAGCCCACGCCTGGCATTAGGCAGCATGGTGCCAATAGGGACATGTTTACTATCTGCTTCAGAGAGCCCTATTCCACTGGTAGAGAGTCCCCGGTCTACAGGGACTAGATGAGCTGTGTGTGTGTGTGTGCATTTGCACATCTGTGTCAGCAATGGGTGCAACTTAAAGTAGCTGGATGCATTCATTTGAAGGGGTGTCCACAAACATTTGGACATAGAGTGTGTGCTATCTTCATTATCGTCATCGCTATAGGCGATGCAGTAAAAAGAACCTTAGAGGAACAGAAAACGAGAGCGAGAGAGGGAGAGAGAGAGAGAGAGAGAGAGAGAGAGAGAGAAATGTAAGGCTGAAAGCAAGGATGCATTTATTAGAGATTTATCACCCCCACAATACACCATGTTCCACCGAGACCTGAATTAATCTTAATTAGCAGGCCAGTGCTATAGGGCAAACCTTCTGCTGTATTCGCCTCCCACCCACCAGGCCTGTACACACCTCCTCTTCATCCATCAACTTACAGTTATGCCTAGAACAACCATTACACCACTATTATAAAGCCCGGTCGTATAAAAAAAGGCTCTACTGCTTAGAACAACAGCAGGACTTCTTTTTGAGCCACACAGAACCTGTCATTTGAGAAGACCTTTCTCCACATTCACACGGCTCTTTGCCGTGCCATGGAGTCGCTGTGGCTTTGCACATACAGTACTGCACATACTACACACCTATCAGCCATAAGATGAAGTGGTCAAGAGGTGGGACCTGCATGCTACGGAGCAAGTGAACAGTTGGTTCTTGAAGGTGATGTTGTGGTAAAAGAGCAAAGATCTGAGCCACTTTGACAAGAACTAGACTGAGACGACTAGACGTATGGGTTCTGACTTAGACGTCTAGCCGTCTCTGTCTAGTTCTTGTCAAAGTGGCTCAGATCTGAGTCAAAGATCTGAGCAAAGATCTGAGCCACTGACCAAAGATCTGAGCAAAGATCTGAGCCACTGACCAAAGATCTGAGCCACTTTTACAAGAACTAGACTGAGACAACAAGGGTTCTGACCCAGACGTCTAGCCGTCTCAGTCTAGTTCTTAAGCCAAAGATCTGAGCAAAGACCTGAGCCACTGACCAAAGATCTGAGAAAAGATCTGAGCAAAGGTCTGAGCCACTTTGACAAGAACTAGACTGAGACAACAAGGGTTCTGACGCAGACGTCTAGCCGACTCTGTCTAGTTCTTGTCAAAGTGGCTCAGATCTTTGCTCTTTGATCTCTGAAATATTCTGGATGCATATGGTCAGTACCTACCAAAAGTAGGAAGGAAGAAACCCTGCCAGGGCAAGCCTAAAGTTTGCCTGAGAACACCTGGACGTCTGGAACGATACGCTGTGGTTCTAGAGAGCTACCTGCTACCATGATGATGGCATTTAAGGATTGTTGGCGTCTTCTTTACTCATATTGTGGTTCTGCTGTTGGATGCCTGCTGGCTGCTAGGATGGCTTGACCTGGCCATGTTGGTCAGTTGTTGTAATTGTTCTCCACTTGTAAAAGATTTAGTGGACAGTGGAAGGTCTGATTTCTAATAGTCCTGGCATCTTTTAAAACCTCCTTCCCAGACTCCTCTGCATCTCCACCCTTCTTTCTGAAGGCCTCAGAGAGCTCTCTGGATCTGGCCATGATGGTGATCTTCTTCACCCCTCACTTTAACCATCAATCAAGAGCAGACCAGACTAAACGTCTGAGGTTTAAATAAGACAGAGTCCTCCAGAATATTCCTCTCCAACCATGTTCACATGAGGATGTATAATATGCTTCATGGGGTGTCCTAAGCTCCACCACACCAGCTAACAGATGCCTGTGCTAGCCAACATAGCTTTAAGAGTGGTCTGCGGAGAGAGCGCCATCTACCCACCTGGAGAGAGCACAGGCAATTGTGTTTTCTTGGTCTCTTTGGGCTACTGAGTGGAAAGCAGCATGGCTCAGGATTCGAATTCATGACCTCCAGGCCATAGCGGTAGGTGATTAGGCCGCTGAGCCACTCAGAGACCCTCATTTTAATGAAGTGTAAACAGAGTCCAGGAAAGAGTAACGCTGTAAATGTGATTTCTTGGTGAACCAGAAACAGAAGCAGACCTTCTCCAGGAGGGTCTGTCATTTTTCTCTTTGTATTCAGCTACAGCCTCCAGCTGACCCCACTAGTAGCCCAGCTGCTACCCTTCCGCCTCTGTTGATGGTCTCCAGGTGGTCTGAGGTCTGCCTCGGTTTCTCTCCCTGCGGGTTCCACCTCAGAGCATGGCACAACGCGTGCCCCAGCCAGCCTTGCTTTCTGCTGCTGACCTGGCCGTCAGCTGGTTCCTGTCCAGTGCATCTTCCCAGCTCTGAGTTTATCGTGTTGGTGTGGGGCAAGAGCTGAAGCTCCCTCACCAGGAAACCTGACGAAGGCTCACAAACACGCTCACAAACACCAGCCTGAAGGAACACACTGTATAAAAATGGACCCTCAGACTCTCTCTCTCTACCGCACTCTCTCTCTCTCTCTCTCTCTCTCTCTCTCTCTCTATCTCTACCGCTCTCTCTCTATCTCTCTCTCTATCTCTCTCTCTCTCTATCTCTCTCTCTCTCTCTCTACCGCTCTCTCTCTCTCTCTCTCTCTCTCTCTATCTCTCTCTACCGCTCTCTCTCTCTCTATCTCTCTCTCTACCGCTCTCTCTCTCTCTCTCTCTCTCTCTCTATCTCTCTCTCTCTACCACTCTCTCTCTATCTCTCTCTATCTCTCTCTCTCTATCTCTCTCTCTCTACCGCTCTCTCTCTCTCTCTATCTCTCTCTCTATCTCTCTCTCTCTACCGCTCTCTCTCTCTCTCTATCTCTCTCTCTCTCTCTCTCTCTTTCTCTCTATCTCTCTCTCTTTCTCTCTATCTCTCTCTCTCTTTCTCTCGTTGTTTCTCTCTCTATCTCTTTCTCTCTTTCTCTCATTGTTTCTCTCTCTATCTCTTTCTCTCTCTTTCTCTTGTTTCTCTCTCTCTCTCTTTCTCTCTCTTTCTCTTGTTGTTTCTTTCTCTCTCTTTCTCTTGTTGTTTCTCTCTTTCTCTTTCTCTCTTTCTCTCTCTTTCTCTCGTTGTTTCTCTCTCTCTCTTTCTCTCTCTCTCTCTTTCTCTCATTGTTTCTCTCTCTCTCTCTCTATTTAAACATTACCTGAATAATTGCTTTTTTAAAAAACTTTATTTATGAAGATGGATATAGAAAGCCGTATATAGAAACCCTGACCTGAGATCAGTAAACTCCCGGCTGTTAAATCAGGACATCTGCAGTGAAAGGCCCGGTCAGTGGAGGCCCCAGGTGCCCACTCAGTGTTCATATGTGACATCTAATCAGCAAGGTCATTCTAGAGACCTCCACAGGTAGGTGGAGTGATGGTGATGTATGGCGCATACCAGCAGTGCCCAGCCTGCGAACATCACACAGCAGATCACCTCTGGGATTGATTGCACCTCGACTTGCATCTCCGTCATCAGCAGAGCGGATTTCTGCTCAGCGGGGACAAAACAAGAAAAGGGAAGAGAGGGTCAGGGGGTCGCGCGTGTTTACAAGTGCTGCTGTCACGGTCAGAGACTTCTGAGAGCCAGAATTTAACCCTCTGAAGTCTGATCCAGTGCAGGGGACAACACGAGTGTGGATTTCCCAGTAATGTTCACGCATGGCTGATCCTTTTAAAATGAACTATATATTTATTTAATTCTGTCGAGACACTATTGAAAGTTCAGACTTGTACACTAGACAATCTGCACCGTGCCCGAGCACATTTCCCTCCGAAAGCCCAGGAGCTTCTAAAAAAGGTTGGGTTTAGGTGTAAATAAAGGTGTAGGTTAAGATTAGGTTTAGGTGTAGTTTAAGGGTAGGTTTAGGTGTGGGTCAAAATTAGGTTTAGGTGTAGTTTAAGGGTAGGTTTAGGTGTGGGTCAAAATTAGGTTTAGATTAAGGTGTGGATTAAGATTAAGTTTAGGTGTAGATAAAGGTCTAGATTAAGGTGTAGGTTAAGATTAGGTTTAGGTGTAGTTTAAGGTTAGTTTTAGGTGTGGGTTAAAATTAGGTGTAGGTGTAGATAAAGGTGTAGATTAACATTAGGTTTAGGTGTAGATAAAGGTGTAGATTAAGATAAAGTTTAGGTGTAGTTCAATGTTAGTTTTAGGTGTAGGTTAAGATTACGTTTAGGTGTAGTTTAAGGGTAGGTTTAGGTGTGGGTTAAAATTAGGTTTAGATTGAGGTGTGGATTAAGGTGTATATTGAGATTAGTTTTAGGTGTAGTTTAAGGTTAGTTGTAGGTGTGGGTTAAGATTAGGTTTAGGTGTAATTTAAGGTTCATTTTAGGTGTAGATTAAGGTGTGGATTAAGGTGCAGATTAAGATTAGGTTTAGGTGTAGTTTAAGGTTAATTTTATGTGTTGGTTAAGATTAGGTTTATGTGTAGATAAAGGTGTAGATAAAGGTGTAGATTAAGATTAGTTTTAGATTTTGTTTAAGATTAAGTTTAGGTGTAGATAAGGGTGTAGATTAAGGTTAGTTTTAGGTGTAGATTAAGGTATAGATCATAGGGACAAGACCAAAGTAGAAAATATTGATCTTAAAAAAATGAATGAAATCATAATGATTTTGCTGCATATTTTTGTTTGGTTTTGTACAATAATATAATAAAAATAATATAATAAATAATAAATAAAAACTATTATACTAAGCTAAGTACTATTTTAACTAAGCTAAGTATTTCTAACAGGAATTGATAACCTGGATTATTAAAATTTCCCTAATTAAAGTAGAATCACACAGATACAAACGCAGAAATTCTGAAGATTACATTTATGTAATATTAATACAGAAACATCATTTACATTTGTGCATATTGTTATACTGAGGATTAACTAATGTGAACCTGAATTAATGAGATGTAATAAATCAATGATAAATAATTGTATTTATAGCTGGTATAAAATACTAATAGAGCTCTAAACCCCCCAGTGTTCAAATGACTGCTGTATTTGAAGGGTTTCCTTCTCTGCAGCTCTTCAGGGTTCTCCTTTCCTTAAAAATCTTCTTGCAGAAGAAGCTCTTTCTCTTAGTGAAGTTTTTGCAGATTCCTGACATGTCCGATATGCATTGTGTAAGCTACACACATCCATTTCCAGGAACAGAGGGCTGCCGCAAGCAGATTCAGCGTGACGGAATATGCTGAATAGAGCAGCTCGACTGAAGACACCAGTCATCAATAGCAGAGCTGCACTTTCTCTCACCATGAGCTGAGGTATTCATCACGCCCACACTGTCAGCCCCTTATTCCAGAGGAGGGAGAGAGAGAAATGGAGAGAGCAAAGAAGAAGAAAGAAGCTGAGATATTACTCTATCACTGCTGACCTCTGACCTCTGACCATCTTCAGAGAGAGAAAGAAGAAGAAAGAAAAACAAACAAATAAAAAAAACATTGAAAGCCAGAGGGAGGGGGGGGGGTAAACCTCATTGTTGTTGGTATCATTGTTGACCACGTTGATCCTCGAAAAAGAGAGGGGGGAGAGAGAGAGAGAGAGAGAGAGAGAGAGAGAGAGAGAGAGAGAGAGAAAGAAAGAGAGAGAGAGAGAGAGAGAGAGAGAGAGAGAGAGAGTCAGAGAGAGAGAGAGTGAGAGAGTCAGAGAGAGAGAGAGAGAGAGAGAGAGAGAGAGAGTCAGAGAGAGAGAGAGTGAGAGAGTCAGAGAGAGAGAGAGAGAGAGAGAGAGAGAGAGAGAGAGAGAAAAGCGAGAGAGAGAGAAAAAGAGTGCGAGAGAGAGAGAAAGAGACAGAGTGAGAGAGAGAAAAAGAGAGAGAGAGAGAAAAAGAAACAGAGTGAGAGAGAGAAAGAGAGACAGAGTGAGAGAGAGAGAAAAAAGAGAGAGAAAGAGAGACAGAGTGAGAGAGAGAAAGAGAGACAGAGTGAGAGAGAGAAAGAGAGACAGAGTGAGAGAGAGAGAAAAAAAAGAAAGAAAGAGAGATAGAGTGAGAGAGAGAGAAAAAGAGTGAGAGAGAGAAAGAGAGACAGAGTGAGAGAGAGAGAAAAAGAGTGAGAGAAAAAGAGAGACAGAGTGAGAGAGAGAAAAAGAGCGCGAGAGAGAGAGAAAAAGAGCGAGAGAGAGAGAGAGAAAGAGAGAGAGAGACAGTGAGAGAGAGAAAGAGAGAGAAAGAGAGACAGAGTGAGAGAGAGAGAAAAAGAGTGAGAGAGAAAGAGAGACAGAGTGAGAGAGAGAGAAAAAGAGTGAGAGAGAGAGAGAGAGACAGAGTGAGAGAGAGAGAAAAAAGCGAGAGAGAGAGAAAAAGAGAGAGAGAGAGAGAGAGAGAGAGAGAGAGAGAGAGAGTGTGTGAGAGAAGAAGAAACTAAAACTACATTACAAATAAACAAAAAAGCTCAGATGTTAAATAGTGGCGTTCCTGACCTCTGACTGTTCACCATCGAGAGAAAGAAGAAGAAAGAAAGAAAGAACAAGACAAAAAGAGCCAAATAAATAAATAAATAAATAAAACGCTCAATAAAAAAGCTCAAGCACTGTTGATCCCTGATTGTTTACCATTGAGAGCGAAGAACAAGAAGAAGTAGGAAACAAACAAACAAACAAAAAGGCTCAGAAAGAAAGAATGAAAGACAAAGAGAGAGAACAAAGACTTTTGACTTTTACATCAAGCAAGAAATAATATTAAACCCCTCAAACACTCCAGGGAGAGAAAGAGAGAGAGAGAGAAGAAAAAAGAAACAACCAAATAAACAGGCAAACAGAAAAGCTCAGATATTACTGGGTAGCATTGTTGACCTCTGATTGTTTACCATGACGATAGAAAACAACAAACAAACAAACAAACAAATGTAAACAAACAAAAAAGCTCAGGTATGACTTGACATCACTCTTGACCATCGAGAGAGAGAGTAAGTGGAACTGAGTGAAGCCAAGTGAGACTGAAGGAGACTGAGTAAGACTGAGTGAGACTAAGGGAGACTGAGTGAGACTGAGTGAGACTGAGAGAGACTGAGGGAGACTGAAAGAGACTGAGAGAGACTGAGGGAGACTGAGAGAGACTGAGGGAGACTGAGACTGAGTGAGACTGAGTGAGAATGAGAAAGACTGAGTGAGACTAAGGGAGACTGAGTGAGTCTGAGGGAGACTGAGTGAGATTGAGTGAGAATGAGAAAGACTGAGTGAGAATGAGAGAGACTGAGTGAGACTGAGTGAGACTAAGGGAGACTGAGTGAGACTGAGTGAGTCTGAGAGAGACTGAGTGAGATTGAGTGAGAATGAGAAAGACTGAGTGAGAATGAGAGAGACTGAGTGAGACTGAGTGAGACTGAGTGAGACTAAGGGAGACTGAGTGAGACTGAGTGAGACTAAGGGAGACTGAGTGAGATTGAGTGAGAATGAGAAAGACTGAGTGTGAATGAGAGAGACTGAGTGAGACTGAGTGAGACTAAGGGAGACTGAGTGAGACTGAGTGAGTCTGAGGGAGACTGAGTGAGACTGAGTGAGAATGAGAAAGACTGAGTGAGAATGAGAGAGACTGAGTGAGACTGAGTGAGACTGAGTGAGACTAAGGGAGACTGAGTGAGACTGAGTGAGTCTGAGGGAGACTGAGTGAGATTGAGTGAGAATGAGAAAGACTGAGTGTGAATGAGAGAGACTGAGTGAGACTGAGTGAGACTAAGGGAGACTGAGTGAGACTGAGTGAGTCTGAGGGAGACTGAGTGAGATTGAGTGAAACTTTTGGACCTATAGTGTGAAACACCTTCACCACATAAAATGACTTAAAGCAAGTGGGCCATGGCGTACTGTCCATCCTGCATGTCTCCTGATGGCCTGTGCCTACACTGCGGAGTCAAACTGACTGGACTTTGGGGGGCGTAGGGGTCGATCGGGCTCTTAGTGTGAGAATACCATTCGCTGTAATATTCCTACATAATAATAATTATGAATATTAGAGAGATTGACCGGATGTAAGACTTGAGATGTGAGATTGAGTGAGACTGAGTGCGACTGAGTGAGACTGAGTGAGTCTGACAGAGACTGAGTGAGATTGAGTGAGAATGAGAAAGACTGAGTGAGAATGAGAAAGACTGAGTGAGAATGAGTGAGACTGAGTGAGACTGAGTGAGACTGAGTGAGAATGAGAAAGACTGAGTGAGACTGAGTGAGACTGAGAAAGACTGAGTGAGACTGAGTGAGTCTGAGGGAGACTGAGTGAGATTGAGTGAGAATGAGAAAGACTGAGTGATAATGAGGGAGACTGAGTGAGACTGAGTGAGACTGAGTGAGTCTGAGGGAGACTGAGTGAGATTGAGTGAGAATGAGAAAGACTGAGTGATAATGAGGGAGACTGAGTGAGACTGAGGGAGACTGAGTGAGACTGAGTGAGAATGAAAGAGACTGAGTGAGACTGAGGGAGACTGAGAGAGACTGAGTGAGACTGAGAGAGACTGAGTGAGACTGAGTGAGGCTGAGGGAGACTGAGTGAGACTGAGTGAGACTGAGAAAGGCTGAGTAAGACTGAGTGAGACTGAGTGAGAATGAGAAAGGCTGAGTGAGACTGAGTGAGAATGTGAAAGGCTGAGTGAGACTGAGTGAGAATGAGAAAGGCTGAGTGAGACTGAGAGAGACTGAGTGAGACTGAGTGAGACTGAGTGAGAATGAGAAAGGCTGAGTGAGACTGAGTGAGACTGAGTGAGAATGTGAAAGGCTGAGTGAGACTGAGTGAGACTGAGTGAGACTGAGTGAGAATGAGAAAGGCTGAGTGAGACTGAGTGAGACTGAGTGAGAATGTGAAAGGCTGAGTGAGACTGAGTGAGGCTGAGGGAGACTGAGTGAGACTGAGTGAGACTGAGAAAGGCTGAGTAAGACTGAGTGAGACTGAGTGAGAATGAGAAAGGCTGAGTGAGACTGAGTGAGAATGTGAAAGGCTGAGTGAGACTGAGTGAGAATGAGAAAGGCTGAGTGAGACAGAGAGACTGAGAGAGACTGAGTGAGACTGAGTGAGACTGAGTGAGATTGAGTGAGAATGAGAAAGGCTGAGTGAGACTGAGAGAGACTGAGTGAGACTGAGTGAGACTGAGTGAGAATGAGAAAGGCTGAGTGAGACTGAGTGAGACTGAGTGAGAATGTGAAAGGCTGAGTGAGACTGAGTGAGAATGAGAAAGGCTGAGTGAGACTGAGGGAGACTGAAGGAGACTGAGAGAGACTGAGAGAGACTGAGTGAGACTGAGTGAGATTGAGTGAGAATGAGAAAGGCTGAGTGAGACTGAGAGAGACTGAGTGGAGTGAGACTGAGTAAGACTGAGAGAGACTGAGTGAGACTGAGAGAGACTGAGGGAGACTGAGGGAGACTGAGTGAGACTGAGTGAGACTGAGGGCAGGGTTATGGTGGAACGTTGAGAGCTGATGTTCCTCTTTCTTCTGCCCTGTTTGTTTGTCCTCATGTTGCTGCAGACACCGAGCACACAGAGCTGTTCAGGCCAAACCCTGTAGAGTTAAACCCTTTAGCTCGGCTCACTGAGGTCATGGTTAATCCCTGCTTGTGTCCCTCTCAGACGTCTCTGATGTCTCGTTTGTCCCTCCGACAATCACAGCACACTAAGCAGCACATACAGTCAACACAGTACTCTCAGAGCTGCTCACAGTTCTGCTCACTATGCTCAGCACCCCACCCCTCTCTTTTTTAACATGTGACCTCAGCAACCCAATCAAAACTGACATGTTAATGAGCTCATGCATATTAATGGTTCAGCACCTATTTCAGTGTCCAATCGGAGCCACGGGTTCAGCTAAATCACATAAACACGTCTCAATAAACAGCCAAGAAGATACACTATATGGACAAAAGTATTGGGACACCTGCGCATGCATTGTTTCTTCTGAAATTAAGGGGAATTAAACCCCCTACTGTCCAGAGAGGAAGGCTTTCCACTAGAGTTTGATCTAAACCAACATCTGTGGTTTCTGGCATCAGCAGTAGATCATTTATTTCCTGTAATTTGTCCTGTAAGATCAATTTGGCTTGGAAATACACAAACACTATATGGACAAAAGTATTGGGACACCTGCTCATTCATCGTTTCTTCTGAAATTAAGGCTATGATAAGAGTTTCTCCAGCTTTTGTTGAAGTAACTGTCTCTACTGTCCAGGGAAGAAGGCTTTCTAGTAGAGGAACTTTGGAGGAGCATTGCTGTGAGAAGTTCAATGCATTCAGCTACAAGAGCAAATTTTAGAGAGGTCAGGATGTTGGAAGATCACCATCCGACCATCTTACCTCCACCATCACCAAACTGGTTTATGTGGCATCTAGCATCTGGTTTATCTGCTCTAGGGAGTTCTATTATATTGGCAGTACCTCTCTTCAGGGCGTGTTGTGCAAAATGAGCAAAATGCATTCATTAGAAGGGGTGTCCACAAACTTTTGGACTTATAGTGTGAAACACCTTCACCACATAAAATGACTTAAAGCAAGTGGGCCATGGCGTACTGTCCATCCTGCATGTCTCCTGATGGCCTGTGCCTACACTGCGGAGTCAAACTGACTGGACTTTGGGGGGCGTAGGGGTCGATCGGGCTCTTAGTGTGAGAATACCATTCGCTGTAATATTCCTACATAATAATAATTATGAATATTAGAGAGATTGACCGGATGTAAGACTTCACTCGTGGAGAGATCACTGTGTAGCAGTGTAGCAGTAGCACTCCCATCCGACCCTCCGTGTTATCAGCTTGACCATTTCCCCTCCAGCAGTGCGTGCAGGGGGTTTGTACACTGTGGTTGTTGTGCTTCTCTCTCGTTCACCCTTTTTTTTTTCGCCGGTTTCTTCGTTTTTCTGAAGTATAGCGCGTGTTTCCACATTCGCTCTGCACACCTCGCCACAAACAACGCTTGCCCTCTGTGAAAACGGGATCACCCCACTCAATTTCATGGGAGATTAATCTGGAAGCTTACACGTAACCCTGAGCAATGTGAGGAGACTGCCAGGAAAAACACAAATGAGGCCGCACACAAGCGCTCATCAAAAAGGCTTCAGAAGACCACCCCTGACACTGCGGGGGCTCCACTAATGTGCCGGCTCCACTGAATATAATAATATATAAAGGATGTTTGTCAGCTGGGGGATCTGCTCTCAGGTCATTTCTAAGCTTTTTGTGGAGTTATCCACAGCAGTTGCTACACGGACGGCAATGCAAACTGGTAGGGTTGGAAGCCTGGACCTGCTGGTATTGATGCAGAGCCCGTATAGAACGTGGAGGTTCTTCAGACTGTCAAAATGCTCTAGAAGGTCTAGAAGGCCTTTACTTACAATTTGGCTGGAGATGTGGCTGTTACAGAGCAGTGATGGATGCTGTGTATCCTAAGGATTCTTGGCCTGGTTGTTAAATCATTAATACACTATATTGACAAAAGTATTGGGACACTTGCTTGTTCATTGTTTCTTTTGAAACAACTGTCTCTGCTGTCCAGGATAGGTTGACCCCAAATCTAACAAATGCATACAACCACACACACAGCTTGTCTAGTCCCTGTAGAGAAGTACTGCCAATACAATAGGACTCTCTGGAGCAGATAAACATCATGAACCTATTGGCACCATGCTGTCGAATGCCAGGCGTGGGCTAGAGGAGCTGAGGGCATTGAGCTGTGGAGCAGTGGAACTGCTGTGTTCTCTGGAATGATGATGGTGCTCCATATAGTGCTTGTCAATGGGATGAGGGATGAATGCAATCAAAGAGCAATGCTTTTCCAAAATCTAGTAGAGACAGTTACTCCAACAAAAGAAGGATTAACTCTTTTAATGCTCTTGATTTAGACAGAAACAATGAATGAGCCGGTGTCCCAATACTTCTGTCCATACAGTGAATAAGGGAAGGTGCAGTGCAGCTTGTACCTTCTTATTTGTCCTATGCAATGTTATGTTAGCACCAAGCTAACTGTGATGTATCCTCACTGATCCACTGGGCTTAGCATCACTTTCAGCAGTGTTCCTGCAGGTCCAGCTGTCTGAAGCTTGTAAAAGGCATTGATGTAACACGTTCTTCACTTTTATGATTTAATCTGTGTTTATCTGCTCTGTGGGAATCTGGCCCCGGGTCAAATGCATTTGATGGCCTGTTGTACAGCGCTGGGAACCACATAAAGAAGTATATTTGAGATTATCTCATAGACAACTCGATATGGGTCGAGAAAAGTGTGTGACAGTATGGGTATGCAGTTTGTACAAGGCCAGATTGTGGGGGATGACCATCTATTAGCGTATTTGCTAGCCACAAAGCTCCTGTGCAGGACCACAGAAGCCAACATCTGTTTTTTTATCACCAAGGCATCAGCAGTAGGTCATTTATTTCCTGTAATTTGTCCTATTAGATCAATCTGGCTTGGAAATACACAAACACTATATGGACAAAAGTATTGGGACACCTGCTCATTCATCGTTTCTTCTAAAATTAAGGTTATGATAAGAGTTTCTTCAACTTTTGTTGAAGCAACTGTCTCTACTGTCCAGGGAAGAAGGCTTTCTAGTAGAGGAACTTTGGAGGAGCATTGCTGTGAGGATTTGATTGCATTCAGCAACACAAGTGTTAGTGAGGTCATCAGGAGGTTGGATGAACATCATACCAAAAGTACTGGATAGAGCACCATGCCTGGCATTAGGTTAATGTTTATCTGCTCCAGAGAATCCTTTTCTAGTAGACCAGTTGTGTTGGAAGTGACATAGCAGATGTCAGGATTGTGTATTTGCACTAAACAGTAAATAAACAGCTGCCAAAGCTCACCAGGTCTTCAGCTTGCCATGGCTGTAGCTCAGTACAGCTGAATGGGCTGAACAGGCCCATTAATGACAGGGTTGAGGGTTCAATATCTGGGCAACTCAGCAATCTATCACTGTTGGGCCCTTCACCTCCAGGGTGCTGCAGCAATGGCTGCCCATTGCTCTGGGCATGAAGCTCATGGGGAAAGAAGAAATTGTCCACTGTGTGTGTTCACTGCATGGGTGGGTTAAAGACGGAGGCCGAATTCCATCTGTGCCCAACACTAATGGTCAATACGGTCGTCCTTGTCCTGTCTTTGAACACTCAACTGCACAACATATGTCCACTATTGTCTCTCATGGATTAACATGGCATGACAACAAACAACCACTCACACACACACACATTATCATGGGCCCATAATATTCTGACCGTGGCCCATTGGCACTTTACTCTATAGGCCTTCTACAAAAGACTGGATGCCTTTCATTTCAAATGTCTCATTAATTGATGACTTTTTTGTATTTGATTTAAGTGTTTCTTGACCTAATACATAATTATTAATCAGATTAATTATTAATACACAGTATCCATGAATACACCCTACTTTTTCAGCTGTTGGCCAGTGAAAAGGAAGAAAACTGTCCATAAAAGAAAGAGAAACTGTCACCTTCCAGAGTAGGACTATCCTGCAACACTGTCTACAGCCATAACATTAGTACCACTGACAGGTGAAGTGAAAAACACTGATGCTCTTCATCTACAGTGGGGTTTCTTCATCTGTCAAGAGGTGGATCTACATATTTCAGTAAGTGAACAGTGATCAGGTCTTGAAGGTGATGTCAGTGTTATAAGCAGGAGAAATGGACAAGCGTAAGAAAGCGTGAGACACTTTCATAAACTGTGATGTTCTAGACATCAGAAAAGTGCTCCAAAAACTACAACCAAGGACAACCAGTGAACCAGCAACAGGGTCATGGGCACCTAAGGCTTATTGATGCAATCCATTGAGGTTCCACCTCAGAACTTACAGGACTTATTGCTGTTGGTGTGGTGCAACAGATAACACCGCTACCTGCAGTGAGCTACCACTCCATGTGGGAGACTGGGGTTTGATTCCTGGTCTGAGTCCTTGGGCAAGATTAACACTAGGTTGGCCCATCTCTGTAATGTCTCTACATTCACTGCCTTTAGTGTAAGCAGTGAATGTAATTTTACTTATTAACATGTCTAACTACTAACGTTAGTCTTGGTACCAGATACCACAGCAGGACACCTTCAGAGGTCTTGTGGAGTCCATGCCTTGAATGGTCAGATCTGTTTTGGTGGCACAAGGGGGATCTACTCAATATTAGGATAGTTTGGGTTGGTTTATTGCCGTACTCACACATGGACCAACACTGATCACTTCAGTATAGTTTTAGGAGTCTTTCAAAACATACTGTAAATATACTGTATATTTTACAAAATACTGTATACAATTTAGTCTATATGTCTGTAAGTATTAATAAAAATGCTTAATGTCTGATTTAATACAAAATTAGAAATGAAAAAGTTGAATTTTGGAAAACATGAATTTCTGAATTTTTAGGATTCGGTGGTTTGTCTCCCTTTTGCTTCAATGATAGCATGTACTTGAGCTGCACAGACTCCCCACGTTTATACAAAAGCCTTTGATGAGCAGATCAGATCCATCTGAGAGTCGTCTGAACAACAGCTTCAATAGAAAAGATAAAACTCAGAACTTGTCTGACCTTTTTATACAAAGGCGTCGGTCAGTTTCATGTATTGGATAAAATAATGATGTAGAAATAGAGCAGAATCCTCAACAATCCACCTTCATTTCACTTGGTATACACCAATCAGCCATAACATTAGTACCAGTGCGTAATGTTGAGTCCAAGTCCCCCTTGTGCCACCACAACAGCTCTGACCATTCGAGGCATGGACTCCACAAGACCTCTGAAGGCGTCCTGCTGTGGTATCTGGCAGAATAACATAATAGCAGCAGATACTTTAGGTCTTATAAGTTGTGAGGTGGGCCTCCATGAGACCCCACAAGACCTGGTGCCTGATGTTTTGGAGATGTTCTGATGACCCAGTGGTCTAGAACATCACAGTTTGGATCTTGTCAAAGTGTCTCAGATTCTTATGCTTTTCAGTTTACCTGTCAGTGGTGCTAATGTTATGGCTGATCGCTGTATATCTGTCTGGTATTTATTGCTCCACAGCTCAATATATGGATTTGACCCTCACTGTATATGGAAATAATGCTTGGAATAACTGTAATGTGAATGGAAGCACATTGCACAGTGCATGGAGGTAATACATGGAAGGGCTGTTTTACCTGAGGGAGTTACGAAGGGCATATGTGCTGTGTCTATAGCCAACCAGCCCTGGGCTAAACTAATTATAAAACAATGGTGTCTAGTCCTGACGAATCACGTGCGTCATCAGTTTACTAATGATGCCATGTGGCAGGTTTCTACCGGAGCCAAATCAGTCTCCACATTGTCAATTTTTCACCTTTTGGCTTCAGCTCACTGCTTCAATTTTATTATCGGTGTGAGAATAATGAGAAAGTGCTCCGTTTGCTCTGGTCCATACTGATAAGAAGGAGGGAGGGAGGGAGGGAGGGAAGGAGGGGGCAGTGGAACCCTGCAGGCCTTTTACTGTGAATTGGTATTCAGCACTGTGTGCCAGCCTTCACTCACAGCCCACTGTCTCATTAGATCTCCAAACGCTGTGATAGGTCAGCCTCAGACCGAGGACCTGACCAAGTCAAGCCAGAGTCGGTTTTGATTGAGCAGGAATCGTGGAGAAAGGTCAGGCGTCAGAATGTGCTTCAGTCTGTACCTTTGTGGTTGTGGTAGGTCAGGGTGAGAGTTTTAAACTCAGGGCGGTTCACCTTTGCCGGGTCAGTACCTTAGCCAGCTCCCCTGTAATACATTCACTATATCAGCCAGCAATCTGTCCATATCTGACCCATGTGTTTTCTAAGCATGTGTGGAAACACCTGTAGAAATACATACAAGTTAATCAAAGCTTGTAGATAAAAGAATAGCTTTTAATCACATTTTAATCACATTAAATTCTCATTAAATGCTTTTGGTCACATGGGCCAGGACTGACTGTCATCCAAACAACAGAAAATCTCAGTTTTATTCTTTACAAAATATCAGCATAAAAATAATGAGTCCTGGAAGATGTTCAGGTGAGGTACAGCTTTACACTATATGGACAGAAGTATTGGGACATCTGCCTTTTCCTTGTTTCTTCCAAAATCAAGCAAGGATTTGATTGCATTCACTGACAACATCATTAGTAAGGTCAGGATGTTGGATGATGATCACCACCATCATTCCAGAGAACTTTCCACAGTTCTTCCACTGCTCCACAGCTCAATGCTGGGGGGCTTTATACCCCGCTAGCTCACACCTTGCATTAGGCAGCATGGTGCCCATAGGTTCATGTTGAATACAAGGGGTGACCACAAACATTTGGACATATATAGTGTATATCATTTGTTGTTATGTCTTCCAGTCTCTTTGAAACTGCTGATTGAATTCGGTCTTTTTGCCTCGTCACTAATACAGTAAGCTGATTTGCTCGGGTTTTTGTTATTAAACTTTGAGCTAACAATATAGTGGTACATTTTTCTATTATTCCCATTACGTTGTGTAATGATTGAGAAAGCGTGTTCAATGAGCCATTAATATTTGATTTCTACCCGTCTAAGTCTATTTGTTCTCATTAAACTAAACTACAGGGCAGCTCATTACAAATATTTGCCAGGAGAGGATATTTAATAGTGTGGGCCCACAGCCTCCGACACAGTGATGCTCCACACAACCTGCTTCATCTACTGCAGTTTTACTGCACCAGGGTTTACAGTGAGAAATGCACACACGGCTCTGTGTATTTACAGTAATACAGAAAACCTGATTGAATTTAATGAACGCATACACCAATCAGCCATAAGATTAACACCACCGGCCTAATATTAAGTTGGTCCCCCTTGTGCCGACACAACAGATCTGACCATTCGAGGCATTTGAGGACTCCACGAGACTTCTAATGGTGTCCTGCTGTGGTATCTGTGGCACCAAGACTAACTAAGGTGGGCGGGGCCTACATGAGCATCAGTTGTGCCCATTACCTTGACGCTGGTTCACTGGTTGTCCTCTCTTGGACCTCTTTTGGTAGATACTGACCAATGCACACTGTGAACACCCCACAAGACCTGCCTGGTGTTTTGGAGATGTTCTGACCCAGTCGACTAGAACATCACAGTTTGGTTTCTGTCTAAGTGTCTATGCTGGTAATCTAGAATGATCTCCCCATCCACACTGTTCTAGAACACTGTTCCCATTGGTAAAAATCTAGAATGCTGTTCCCTATCATACTTGTCTAGAATCTTGTTCTCTTCACATCTTATCTAGAATGTTCTCCTCGTATTCACACTTCTAGAATGTTCTCCCCATTAGCACTGTCTGAGAGTTCTGTTCCTAAGGATACTAATATAGAATATTCTCCCGATCCACACTGTTCTAGAAAGCTGTTCCCATTGATACAAATCTAGATTGCTGTTCCTTAGCCATACTTTTCTAGAATGTTCTCCACATCTTCACACTTCTAAATTGTTCTCCTCATTCGAACTGTTCTAGAATGGTCATCTCATTGATACAAATCTACAATGCTGTCCACTAATCCAAAATTTTGAAGCTAATCTAGAATGTTCTCCCATCACTGTCCTAGAATGGTGTTATCATTGATGCTAATCTAGAATGTTCTCCCATCACTGTCCTAGAATAGTGTCATCATTGATGCTAATCTAGAATGTTCTCCTATCCACGCGGTTCTAGAATGGTGTTATCATTGATGGTAATATAGAATGTCCTCTCGATCCACACTGTTTTAGAAAGCTGTTCCCATTGATCCAGATCTAGATTGCTGTTCCTTAATCATACTTTTCTCGAATGTTCTCCTCATCTTCACACTTCTAGAATGATCTCCCCATTTGCACTGTTCTAGAAAGATGTTCCCATTTATACAAATCTACAAAGCTGTCCCCTAATCAAAATTTCTAAAATCTTGTCCCCTTCAAAGTTAATCTAGAATTTGTTTCCCATCCACACGGTTCTAGAATACTGTTCCCATTGATACAAATCTAGAATGCTGTCCCCTAATCAAAATTGTCTAGAATGGTGTCCCCTTTAAAGCTAATCTAGAATGTTCTCCTCATCTTCACATTTCTAAAATGTTCTCCCCATTTGCACTGTTCTACAATGCTGTTCCCATTTAAACAAATGTTCAAAGCTAATCTAGAATGTTCTCCCAGCCACACTGTTCTAGAATGGTGTCATCATTGGTGATAATCTAGAATGTTCTCCCAGTCACACTGTTCTAGAATGCTGTCATCATTGGTGATAATCTAGAATGTTCTCCCATCCACACTGTTCTAGAATGGTGTCATCATTGGTGATAATCTAGAATGTTCTCCCATCCACACTTTTCTAGAATGGTGTCATCATTGGTGATAATCTAGAATGTTCTCCCATCCACACTGTTCTAGAATGGTGTCATCATTGGTGATAATCTAGAATGTTCTCCCATCCACACTGTTCTAGAATGGTGTCATCATTGGTGATAATCTAGAATGTTCTCCCATCCACACTGTTCTAGAATGGTGTCATCATTGGTGATAATCTAGAATGTTCTCCCATCCACACTGTTCTAGAATGGTGTCATCATTGGTGATAATCTAGAATGTTCTCCCAGCCACACTGTTCTAGAATGTCATCATTTGTGATAATCTAGAATGTTCTCCTATCCACACTGTTCTAGAATGCTGTTCCAATTTATATAAATCTACAATGTTGTCCCCTAATCAATTTTTAATTTAATTTTCTAGAATGTTGTCCCCTTCAAAGCTAATCTAGAATGTTCTCATCTTCACACTTCCACACTGTTCTAGAATGCTGTTCCCGTTGATGCAAATCTAGAAAGCTGTTCCTTAATCACACAAATCTAGAATGTTCTGTTTAATAACTACAATCCTGACCGTAAGTCTTACCTTAACCTCGACCCAAAATCTAATCGTATCCCTAAGACTAACACTGTTGAGTAACTTGAACATCTGCAGATAATCACTGAGGGGCTATTCAAATAACCGTATCTGTTCAGCTATTGATTTCCACACATAATCAGCAAAGGTGATGTGTGTATACTTATGGAAAATCCATGGAAACATGATACATTTCTTCTTAATTCCTAATTAAGATCAACAGAATGTTGTCCACAGCTCTGATCTGATGATCTGTCTCTGAGAGGCTGTGTTAAACCTGGTAGAACTGTGGAAAGCAGCTCTATTATTATGAGATCGTTATTATAAATAGACTTTATTTACACAGTTAAACAAAAGCCTGCTGATAAACTACTGGAATTACCTTCAGTGATAATTTGCTTTAATGATATGTTGTTGCTATGCTACTGGCAGTCTGCAGAGGGTTTGTTTTATCAACAAAGGACCACTCAAAATCAAAAGATATCGAAATTAGGCTAGAAAATGTTCTGACACATTGGGAAATGTATACCAATACCAGCAGTCAAGAGCCACTGTCTATAACAGTAAGTAAGTACAGAAGTAAATAAATAAATAAATAAATAAAGAGGGCTATCTTCTGTGATGCACATTCATGAAGCTCCTCTTAAACCTGGAGCTTTGATTCAGCTGGTTTCATTCATCTCACGCAGCGAGGCAGGATCAGCTCCACTCTCCTCTCCCTGACATATAAATGCAAGGGGACATTTCTCACAGTGGGGGAGACTCAAAGGCTCTCCGCTTTGCGAGAGCTCAAGCCATGGAGTATTGCTAACACGCCCCAAAAGGAGGGAGGAGGGAGCGAGCGCATGGTAAGACCAAAGAGAATTTAAGAGATTCCGCCTTATCGCCTCGTGTTGCAGGACTGGTTCCTGGAGGGACAGCAATGAGGAAACCATGAAGACAATTCTCCTTCTAAAGACACGTCCACTGGTTAGGCTGGGGGCGAGTTCAGGCCACTGCAAGAGAAGCACAGCAGCTCTTACTGCTCCTCTTCACAGAGCCTGTAAGACACACGGCACTGTTTAAAAGGAGCATTTACCCTGACGGGCGATTTACTAAAAAACTGCGGTAAATTTATAGCAGCAGCTTTGCAAGCAGGGCGGAGACGCCAGGGAAGAGATTCTAAGTGTTTTTGTAAAAACCTGTTCTAGACTGTTCATACATCCACACTGTTCTAGACTGTTCATAGATCCACACTGTTCTAGACTGTTCATAGATCCATACTGTTCTAGACTGTTCATAGATCCATACTGTTCTAGACTGTTCATAGATCCACACTGTTCTAGACTGTTTATACATCCACACTGTTCTAGACTGTTCATACACCCACACTGTTCTAGACTGTTTATACATCCACACTGTTCTAGACTGTTCATACACTCACACTGTTCTAGACTGTTTATACATCCACACTGTTCTAGACTGTTCATACACCCACACTGTTCTAGACTGTTTATACATCCACACTGTTCTAGACTGTTCATACATCCACACTGTTCTAGACTGTTTATACATCCACACTGTTCTAGACTGTTTATACATCCACACTGTTCTAGACTGTTCATACACCCACACTGTTCTAGACTGTTTATACATCCACACTGTTCTAGACTGTTCATACATCCACACTGTTTTAGACTGTTCATACATCCACACTGTTCTAGACTGTTTATACATCCACACTGTTCTAGACTGTTCATAGATCCATACTGTTCTAGACTGTTTATACATCCACACTGTTCTAGACTGTTCATACATCCACACTGTTCTAGACTGTTTATACATCCACACTGTTCTAGACTGTTCATACACCCACACTGTTCTAGACTGTTTATACATCCACACTGTTCTAGACTGTTCATACACCCACACTGTTCTAGACTGTTTATACATCCACACTGTTCTAGACTGTTTATACATCCACACTGTTCTAGACTGTTCATACACCCACACTGTTCTAGACTGTTTATACATCCACACTGTTCTAGACTGTTTATACATCCACACTGTTTTAGACTGTTCATACATCCACACTGTTCTAGACTGTTTATACATCCACACTGTTCTAGACTGTTCATAGATCCATACTGTTCTAGACTGTTTATACATCCACACTGTTCTAGACTGTTCATACATCCACACTGTTCTAGACTGTTCATACACCCACACTGTTCTAGACTGTTTATACATCCACACTGTTCTAGACTGTTCATACACTCACACTGTTCTAGACTGTTTATACATCCACACTGTTCTAGACTGTTCATACACCCACACTGTTCTAGACTGTTTATACATCCACACTGTTCTAGACTGTTCATACATCCACACTGTTCTAGACTGTTCATACACCCACACTGTTCTAGACTGTTTATACATCCACACTGTTCTAGACTGTTTATACATCCACACTGTTCTAGACTGTTCATACACCCACACTGTTCTAGACTGTTTATACATCCACACTGTTCTAGACTGTTCATAGATCCACACTGTTCTAGACTGTTTATACATCCACACTGTTCTAGACTGTTCATACATCCACACTGTTCTAGACTGTTTATACATCCACACTGTTCTTGAATGTCCCTACATCCACTGTTCTAGAATGCCCCTACATCCACTGTTCTAGAATGCCCCTACATCCACTGTTCTAGAATGCCCCTACATCCACACTGTTCTAGAATGTCCCTACATCCACACTGTTCTTGAATGTCCCTACATCCATACTGTTCTTGAATGTCCATACATTCATACTGTTCTAGAATGTTCCTACATCCATACTGTTCTAGAATGCTATGACCTGTTTATACTTTTCTACAATGTTGTCCCATGTACTCTTATCTAGAATCTAGAACTTACAACCTTTAATGTTTTCAGTATCCACAATTGTATAATGCTGTTCCACCATTCATACTTTTCAAGAATCTTGTTCCCATCCACACTGTTCTAGATATCCCTGCATCCACACTGTTCTAGATATCCCCGCATACACACTGTTTTAGAATGTCCCCACATCCACACTGTTCCACACTGTTCTAGAATGCTATGCCTACCTGTTTTTTGACCTCTGCCTGTCCTGACAATGAGTTTTGCCTTAGCCCAAATAGCTCTACACTTGCAGCCTGCCTGAACCACTATGTTACACCTCTGGAACCTTGGTGGTTCCTGGCTCTTATTCCCCACTATTATAACTGTCAGGGCGATCAGTGATTCTTAGGGTGTAAAAAAGGTCCCAGAGCACAAGGGGTTAAAGTTAAAGGTGTTTTCCCAGTTTGAAATGAAAAACCTTTATAATCTTGCACCCTTTCGATCCGGTGAGAGGGTTTCTCAGACAACTCAGAGTGTACGAAGACATGACTGACATGGCTTTATGTGTGTGAAGATTATAAAGAGAATTTCATCGGGTTCTGCTTTTTGTAATTGGGTTACAGAATGAACGATGATGAAGATTGAGTGTTCTCAACCTTATGGTCACATCTGAGGCTGGAAACGGAACGGAAATCTGCTTCTCCAGCAGCAGCGGAGAAGCCTTCGTATGTTCAAATATCGGCGCTGCCAAACAGTTACTCTGAAATGAAATTTTACCACTTCATGGTTCTGAGCTTTGACTGTGCCAGACCATCACTCTTCACATCAACAATGCCAGACAATCCTGAATCCTAAAGATGCCAAACCACCGGGCCTGAACATCAAAGGTGCCAGACAATTGTCTGAGGTGGCCAAGAGAGCTGGAGTGCTGCTAGCAGAGATTTTGCAGCATGCTGGAGAAGTGTTTTTGTCATTTATAGGGCCTATTTCCTGTCCAGGAGCATTAAACACCAGACATTCTCTCCATTCTCATCCACTCTGGTCTGTATTATATTTTATACTGTAGCTAATTATCACTGCAAGATACTGCTGTCTTTTCCTGCAGCAATCACTTCTAAAGGCCAGAGCACACTTAATGTTTGAGCGATTGTTGGGAGTCTTCGATCGCAGATTTAAAATAAACCTTAAAAAACCTTAAAAAATGGCAATCCAAAAGAGCAATATCAGAAATATTCAGGTTCAAAACAAGCAAAGGTTAAAACCAGAGGGTTTGAAAACGGCAATTAGAGTGAGAGGGCAAGAACGAAAGGCAGATGTAGGTCAAAACACAGCAGTGCAACATACAGATAAATATTACAGATATTACAGGTATGTTACAGGTAAATATACACAGGTGAGCAAGTGTGGGTAATCAGTTCATAATTGGCAGAGCTAGGAAGCATGACAAACCTAGAATGTTCTTCTCATCCATACTGTTCTAGAACTCCAACCATTTTTATACTTTCTAGAATATTTGTCCCCCTTTTACACTAATCTAAAATGTCCTTTTTCATCCATACTGTTCTAGAATGCTGTTCATTTCTAGAAAATTGTCTCCATCTATATTAATCTAGAATATTTTTCCATTCACACTGTTCTAAAATGCTGTCCCCATTTGTCCTTTTCAATTCATACTGCTCTAGAATGTTGTCCCCATCTACACTAATATATATGTGTAAATCTATTTTCATCCACACTGTTCTAGAATGCTGTCTCCATTTGTTCATTTCTAGAAAATTGTGCCCATCTACACTAATCTAGAATGTTTTCTATTCACATTGTTCTACGATGCTGTCCCATTTGAGATTTTCCAGAATCTGTCCCCATTTACATTAATCTGGAATGTATTTTTTATTCTTTTTGTCCTTTTTATATTTTCCCATTCACACTGTTCTAAAATGCTGTCTCCATTTGTCCCTTTTCATCCATGCTGTTCTCTCCCATTCATACTACTCTAGAATGTTGTCCCCATCTACACTAATCTTGAATGTCATTTTTTATCCATGCTGTTCTTTCCCATTCATACTGCTCTAGAATGTTGTCCCCATCTACACTAATATATATGTGTAAATCTATTTTCATCCACACTGTTCTAGAATGCTGTCTTCATTTGTTCATTTCTAGAAAATTGTCCCCATCTATACTAATCTAAATGTTCTTCCAGTCCACACAGTTCTACAATGTTCTCTCACCATTCATACTATTCTAGAATGATGTCCCCCATCTACACTTATCCAAACTGTCCCCATCTTCACATTGTTCTACAATGGTGTCCTATTTGTGCTTTTCCAGAATCTGTCCCCATTTACGTTAATCTATATCCTTTTTACCCACACTGTTCTAGAATGCTTCCCCATTTCTAGAAAATTATTGCCATCGCTTTAAATCAATTCCAATCCAGACTGTTCTACAATGTTGTCCTCATCCACACTTATCTAGAATGTCTTTTTTGTCCACACGGTTATCTCCCATTCATGCTATTCTAGAATGATGTCCCCCATCTACAATAATCTAGAGAGTCTTTTTCTATCCACACTAGAATGCTGTCTCCATTTGTACATTTCTAGAAAAGTGTCCCCATCTACACTAATCTAGAATGTCTTCCCATTCACACTGTTCTAAAATGCTGTCCCCATTTGTACATTTCCCCAATGTTGTCCCCATCTACACTAATCTAGAATGCCCTTTTTCGTCCACACTGTTATTTTCCCATTTATGTTGTTTTTAGAATAGTCTGTCAAATGGTCAAATGTTTTGACCTCGTCACATTGTTCTAGAACATGGACCTGATTCCTGCTGGTTCTCTAAGCTTATCAGCTTATCTCTCAGCTCATTTTCAAAACACCCTCAAGCCACTACCTACCAGCATCAGATTGCTTATTGGTACCTGTGAATGAATTGAAATGTGTGTGAAATTTGTGTGTCCAAATAGTAAAGAAATGAGATTCCACTGAATTTCCCGTGATAAAACAAAGCTTTTCTTGGATCCCAGTAGAGCTGTTCTTGGCTGGGTGCTCAGGCACTGTGCTGTGTTCTCTCTCTGCATAGTGAAGATGGTAGGATCATTCTTGTCACTAATGTGGGGGATGAAGTGAAAAAATAAGACTAAGCAAGCTTAGTTTAGCTGGACCTTGATGTAATGAATGACAATAAATTCATGGCATCGGGTGCATGGCCCAGTTGCTGCTATTACAACATACTGTATGGTCAGACCACAAAGAAGAAATGTGAGACCCACTGTTCTCTGACATCTGTCTGAGCACAACCAACATGCCATTAACATATACTGCCCCTTACTACAGACCTGAAGGAGCAGCAGAGCTGATTTACAATAATTCTGAGTTCTGAAAAGTGATGATCCACTGCTAAATATTAAACTTGGACTTTTCTGGACTGTATTAGTTGATTTGTTCTTCATGTAAAACAAACACAGCAAAGTTAGAATAACCTAATTATGGTGAACACTTGCAGAGACCCTAAGGTAGGCTATGGAGCTCAAAATAGCTCATTTAATTAGGTGTGACCTAACTGCGACCTACTGGTTGCGCTGTGTGAGGTCTGGCCTGTGAATAGGCATTTAAACAATGAGGATTAAGAATATTTTAGCGTATTCTCAATATCTGCATCTTCTTGTTTCATTTAATCAACATGGAAAGCATCATGTGTTGTACACTGTATCTCGCTGCGTGCAACACTTTCCCTGGAGGCTTACAGAAATTCAGCAGGAGGCACACTGTAAGTGCCACCCACATGGCAGCTGAAACACAAAGGCTAATTCACATGCCTTTCACTGTTCTGGCTGCATTCCTAATCGGCTCCTACCGCGACAGCTCACAAAGTGCTTTGGATGCATGTCTCGTAATCTTTTGGTCATTGCACATATATGTGGCATGTGATTTAGTTATTTAGTACATCTAAATATATTTAAATGACTGATATATCTATTAAATATGTATTAAGATCAACGGCTAGACCATAATGGCCAAAGCATCATATGTAAAAAGGGCTGGTCAGGCTAAAGAGGATAAGTGAATGGCTGCAATGGAGAGATATGATTGTCTATAATAGATAATCTGTGTGAATTGTAATGCAAATTTTGTCCCCCATTAAGATTATGAGTGTTATGGTTCTTTCTGGACACAGCGAGAGTCTCTCTCCCACTGAAACTCAAAGATACTGTCCTTTATTAGACAAAATTGTTATTATTTGCAACAATAAGGGTTCTAACCAACCAATACAAAGTTGACATAGGTTAATACTCCCCAACAGACCCTCCTAAAGACATTTGAGATAAGGATTAAGATTAAGATGAAGATTAAAATCTTTGCCACCACCATTGCAGAGCAGTACAACAGACCTGAACTTACCCATCCATGGCAGTGAACACACACCCAGAGCAATGGGCAGCCAACCTAACCCAGGGAGCAGTTGCATCAAGCATTGCTCAAGGCCACCAAAGCTGTGGGTGCTAGACCTGAGGATCGAACCAGAGGCCTGACAACTAATTTTTTCTCAATAAAACAGTTATTTAGGAACATGCTGTTGAAGAACTATGCTGGGCTTCCTAAATAAGCTTTAATTATTACCTTATTGTTAAGATACACTGTACTCACCCTACACTGTGGCTCCTCCCTCTCAATTTGTTTACCGTCTGCAGGTTAGATCTGGCAGGTTTTTGGCAATGGAGCACTGGTTGAGACCTTGCTGGGATTGGACCTGATGACCTCCTCACACTTGAGGAGCAGCAGTTAGATCGTAGGGCCGGTCTAGAGCTGTGAAATTGCACTACATAAAAACACATTTC
Organism: Salminus brasiliensis; assembly: GCF_030463535.1. NCBI lineage: Eukaryota > Metazoa > Chordata > Actinopteri > Characiformes > Bryconidae > Salminus > Salminus brasiliensis. The sequence goes on along the minus strand of NC_132879.1, from coordinate 55,451,021 downwards.
TGAGTAATTTACTTTTACGTTCTTTCTTGGATACAAATGCACACAGCTTCACAGCTCTAAGGTGGAGCAACTGTCTAACTGCCTGCTTGGCAAGAACTTAGGAGATCATAAGTGCAAATCTTTTCAACACCACAGCCCTTCATGGTCAGGAGTCTGAGAACAGGAAGGCCTTTTCTCCAAATGATAGGAGGCATGCCAACATCATTTTTTAAGCAGTTTCAGCTGCAGCTCAGTAAGTTAGGAGAACTTTCGACTAAACTAAGTTAGGTGAAGTCCAGAAGTGCTCTGTAATCAATTACTTTTTCATTGTAAGTTGGCCTGGCTTTTAATCTTTTTGTGTAGTTATCAGTTTTCCGAAAACCAAGGCAAGATAGAGGAACCTTTATTTTTGGAAGTATAATTAAGTTTTAATCAACATGCCTTGGGGTTTTGAATCCATTTCATAAGCAAATATTATTTATTTCCCTCCTTTTGAGCCTGAAAGCAAAACGTACTCTCACCTGCAGAGCAGAACAGAGCACAATTTGTTTTTCCATTTTATGGTTATCACTGAGAAGGTGACTTTGTAGTGTGGAATTACTGCATCTGTTGCCCTGCTGTGCACAGGGACACTTTTATTTGTGCATTGCCATGTCAATCTGTGTTTGCTACGTGCGTGAAATAGAAAGGGACTCTGTGTTCATGTATCATGTGTGAAATGGAGAGAAATCCGCGATGAGTTGCTCTCCGAGATCGATGATGCTCTCGTTCCACTCGCAGGTTTCTCTTCGGCTTGTCGCGGCTGCTGTTGGCTTTTCATTATCGGTTGTTTATCATCATCAAATTTGTGATATGATGTCTGATGGAAAATCGTTATCGCTCGCGGCCGTGGTTTCACAACGAATTTGTCTGTCTGTATCTTTTAGATTCATGGAAAGTGCTGCGGATCAAGGCTGCTTCAGCCTGTCGTGTTGTCCGTGCACATATGAGTGATTATGAATAGGCAATTTAGGAGCATGCTTGGAAAGACTCAAGGAGGGGAATCAGCTGAAAATGATTGAAACTCCAAGGAAAGCACACATTGTACTCCTAATTGTAGTCATTTTAAACTGATAGAGTGGGACAGATGAGCAGATAATCATATGAAACGTTTTTATTGTATTGAGGTAGTCTATGAATCCAGTCAAGCAAAAAAAAAAAAAAAAGACCATAGAAGGAAATGTTAAATTCACTGTGTAATGAAATCAATTAAGTAGTGCTGCGCTAACACAAAGATGAGAATCGTAATTCCAGTTCAGCAAGAAACATGAAGTCTTAAAATATCTCTCTATTCCCAACTGCGGCCTTCTCTCTTTGACTCCTCTATTAGGCACCGCTGGTCATGCCGCTCAGGCCGGCTTAAAGTAAGTGTTGCTCTCCGTTATGGAGATTCCGCCATAGAAAAGCTGAATACTGCACTCTCCTTCATTGTGCACTTGCCACAATAGCCTGACTATTGTAGAGGAGAAACGGCCTAGATTGGGCACCAAAGCAGTACTGCCACGACAAGAAGCCTTTCAGGAGCTCTTACCCTACAAAAAGGCACGTCATTACAGCCGCTTATTGCAACGGCGACATTTGCAAGGGCTTAAACTGACTTTTTGTTTAAAGTTCAAAGTATTCCTGTGACAACTAAACCTTAAGCTTGAAGGGTCTGGACTGAACTGTTCGGAGTTCGGTGACTTACACAACTGTGTTCACCCTACTGTCAATGCCTCAGCTGTCGTCTCTCGCCTTACTGCCGCACTCTTAAAGGAGCATTAGTTAAATTTACATTTGGGGCATTTAGCTGATGCTCTTATCCAGAGCGACTTACAAGCTTAGTGGTATTACAGAGGAGGGCCAATGTGGTGTAAGGAGTCTTGCCCAAGGACTCTTATTGGTGCAGCACAGCATAGCCACCCCAGGAATCAGAATAGGAATTGAATCCCAGTCTCCCACATGGTGTGGTAGCTCACTGGCAGGTAGTGGTGGTATCTGTTCTGCCACACCAACCACCAGTCCTCTCCCTTTTCTTACTAACTCAAAACTGTGAACTATGTTGAACACAGGGAGGTGCGGTAATATGATTTTTACAGGAGTTTCTCAGGGATTTTAGTCCCATCTGATAGGTGAGCTGTAAAAATAACCTCAGGTTATATTAATTTTGTGTGAATCAACAGTGTGTTTGGTGTGGTGCAACAAATAACACCACTCTCTGCCAGTGAGAAACCCCACCACGTGGAATACTGGGGTTCAATTCCCAGTCTGGTGCACTACACCAATAAGGAGTCCTTGGGAAAGGCTCCTAACACTACATTGGCCCACTTCTGTAATACGAGAAATTACATTTAGCGTCAGCTAAATGCCATAAATGTAAACATGCGTCCGTCATGCATGGCACAGATACCGCAAGTTGCTCAAGTCTGTGGCAAACCTCAGTCAAATCCAGAAGACGAGCCAAAGGACTACCCAGAGCCGCGACGCTGCTGGAAGCTTTAGGTAAGTAATTGTTAACATTGCCTAATTCATAGTAGTTACTGAATAATTCATAGTGGACACTGAATAATTCATAGTGGACACTGAATAATTCATAGTGGACACTGAATAATTCATAGTGGACACTGAATAATTCATAGTAGTTACTGAATAATTCATAGTGGACACTGAATAATTCATAGTAGTTACTGAATAATTCATAGTGGACACTGAATAATTCATAATAGTACTGATTAATTCATAGTGGACACTGAATAATTCATAGTAGATAATGATTCCTTTATAGTGGACACTAAATAATTCATAGTTGTTACTAAATACTTCATAGTGGACACTGAATAATTCATAGTGGACACTGAATAATTCATAGTAGTTACTGATTAATTCATAGTGGACACTGAATAATTCATAATAGTACTGATTAATTCATAGTGGACACTGAATAATTCATAGTAGATAATGATTCCTTTATAGTGGACACTAAATAATTCATAGTTGTTACTAAATACTTCATAGTGGACACTGAATAATTCATAGTTGTTACTAAATACTTCATAGTGGATAGTGAATAATTCATAATATAAACTGAATAATTCATAGTAGTTACTGATTATTCATAGAAGATATTACATAGTGTATAGTTGATACTGAATAATATTAACTTAAACTTAAAAACAAGCCTAGAGTATTAGGGGTTAAAAGTGTGGTTTTTAATTATAGTATATTTCTCTTATTCTGCACATATTCCCATTGGCCAGATCGGGCACAACAGGCTGACCAGAGATTCTAAAGACGAGGAGACTAAAGTTCATTGAAGATTACACACAAGCATGGAGAATCACAGCCTGTCCTCTTTGCACCTAACAAGTGTCAGTGAGCAGCTCCTGGGCAGCTCAGCCAGATAAGCCACGTTTTCTACTGCTCAGTATGGAGCTCAGTTCAAGTCCCAGTAGTGCCATTTAAACAGTACGAACTATCTAAGCTAAGACTAGCTGTCAATTTCCATTGGCAATGTACTGACCAATCAGAGCACGGAATCATATCCCTGTAGATTACGCTTAGCAGCATTGGCCATGGTTACCATAGGCTCATGTCGGCCTAATTTAGAGCGTCCCATTATTTGACAGTGCTTTTCTATGGAGATTACACCATTGTAGAACACATACCAAGTGTGATTAATCTGAGTTCTCTACACTATGTGTCCTAATGTTTGTGGACACTCCTTCTATTAAATGCATTCAGCTACTTGAAGGTGCAGCCATTGCTGACACAGCTTGTCTAGTCTAGAAGAACTGCCAGTACAATAAGAATCTCTGGAGCAGATAAACACAAACCTATTTGCACCATGCTGCCTAATGTGGTCTAGAGGGGTATAAAGCCCCCCCAGCATTTAGCTGTGGAGCAGTGGAAGAACTGTGTTCACTGTAATGATGGATGGTGCTCCATCCAATGCCTTTGGGATGAGTTGGGGAGTTGTGGATGATGTGGGGTGCTGATCATTCGACATCCTGACCTCACTAACACACTTGCGGCTGAATGCAATCAAATTATCATGGCAATGCTTCTTCAAAGTCTATAAGAAAGCCTTCCTCACTGTACAATATAGACATTTACTCCAACAAAAAGCAGGATAAACTCTTTTTAACACCTTTGATTTTAGAAGAAAAACTGAATAAGCAGATGTCCCAATACTTTTGTCCATATAGTGTAGTTCGTCTCTCCCAAATTTAACTTAATAATGCGATAGACACTTTGTAAGTGCCATAGCTTAATAGAGAAGCAGCATAACAAATGTCAGAGCTGTGGCTTCATCGCCTCTCTAATGGATGCTATAAATGGCTCTTCTTTTCAGACACGTGTCCGGCTCTGTAGTGGACACACGTCTGTACACATTGTCTGGGACATCTCTTAACTGTCTAATTTCATACCCAACAGCCTTTTTGTTCCTGTCTCATTCGAACAGTCAGTCTAATACTTCATGATCCTTCCACAATTGAATATTCTTTCATTACACATTCCATTGTCACAGAACCCATTGCACTGACCAACGCAATATTTGCCAAAAGCAAAGTCAGACAGACAGCCAAATAAATGCCCATGTGCTTTCAAAGGCCTCGGCACGATGCATATTTATGCCACTCTAATGCAGATTTATTCATCTGCATGCAATACTTTATGTGATTAGCATGAATTAGCATGTCATTTAGCATTTTGACTCAAAATGCCACTCTGTTGTGTAATCCGATTGTTGAGTTTTGCTTATGAGTCTTTTATGGTGGTCTTGGTCACTGTGGCAAATGGAAGCGAGGTATTTCAAGCTGGAAGGTTTACAAGCCAGCAAATTCTGCCTTATTTGATGTTAAAAACACCAATGCTATTTCACACCAATGCTATAGTACACCAATGCTATAGTACACCAATAGTACACCATATAGTACACCAATGCTATTGTACACCAATGCTATAGTACACCAATGCTATTGTACACCAATGCTATAGTACACCAATGCTATTGTACACCAATGCTATAGTACACCAGTGCTATAGTACACCAATGCTATAGTACACCAATGCTATTGTACACCAATGCTATAGTACACCAATGTTATGGTACTATCATGGATGATATCGTTATCGTTATTGTTCTCAAGTCATGTTGCAAACGTAACCTGGTCATGCAGATTTCTCCTGTACAACATTTGGAGAATTCGACCCTTCCTCTCTAGAGTGTCGCCCAGGTGCTTGTTCAGTCTCTCGTCACTTCGAAACTCGAACTCTCTTCTGGCTGGTCTCCCTTTTCGCACCATCAGGCCCCTGCAACTCATCCAGAATGCAGAGGCACGGGTCGTCTTCAACGCTTCTAAACTCAGCCATGTTCAGTTCCTCCTCTGCCTTGGCCTACAAAGCCAAGAACGGACCAGCAGCCCCTCCGTACTTGATGGCGATGGTCAAAAGCCGATCTGCACCGAGAGCCCTTCCAGCTTCAAGTACGGCTCGGCTCGACCCGCCATCCTTTAAGATCCACGGAAGACGAGCATCCAGACTTTTTTCTGTCCTGCACCGAAGTGGTGGAACGAGCTTCCCCTGGGTGTCTGAACATCAGAGTCCAACGCTCACTGTCTTCAAACCCAGACTGAAGACCCTCCTCTTCTGAGAGTACTTGGGCGATAGCAGATTGATCTCCATATTGACTTGTGTTTAGTAGAGTCTAAACTTGGAGGTATCTTTGAATTTTAGCCTATTCAAACTAACTGAGGTTCTTCTTGGGTAAATAGCAAAAATACTTTTGTAAGTCGCTCTGGAGAAGAGCGTCTGCTAAATGCCTTAAATGTAAATGTAAATGTAGTACACAGCACCAGCAGCAGAACGCACAGCAGAGTTGGAGAACTGAAGGGTGTTGGAAGTGATATTTTGCTAGTTTTGTGCTATTTTTGCTTAAGTACACCTTATGTAACTTGTTAATTGCAAGGTTTATTGACCTGTTTCCAAAATTTAGAAGACTTCAGCCCTCCAACTCTGGAATAACCGTCCAGATAATGTTTGGGACTAGAGTCTAGACTGGAAACTCATTTGTTTTGTTTACCTTTTGGTAATCAATGGTCCCTTTAGATAAAGGTTGCAGATCCAGGGGTTCATGGAAATAAACCGAGATGTTGGTACAGTTGTTCAGATGCAATCATTCAAGTTTGTGTCAGTGGAGCAGATGGATACCAGTATTTCAGAGTGCTCCCATGTCTGTGTTACCTTCTGGCTCTCCTCTTTCAGTTAGGCTGTTATAGTCAGGCTTGCTGGAGTCATCCACCACACATCAGTCACTATTGGGCTCTTCTGCTACCCACCTCAGACCAGATACTCATGACCCAGCTACTGCTGCCTGCCTCAAACTAGATACAGGAATGCTACCTGCTCTGTGGAGGTCCTGTCCATGTATGCAGAGAAACAAATGGACTACAGTCTGAAATTATAAAAACACAGAGTGCTGATACGTCGGTCAATGAGTGTAGAAACATGAATGTGGTTAATTAAGTGGCTGGTCAGTGTACAAGCGGTTACAAGCTTATTTACAACCCTGTAATTTTGCCTCATAATGAAAAAAAAAGGCAGATATTTCTTTTATTGGGGGTCATGGATTAAACCAGCTTTAGCTGGCTGGGTAATAATCCCACATATTATTAGATTTTAGACTCACTATTCTTTCTGGATAGTGTTGCTGTCCTCTCATTGTGTCCCCTTAGCATGATATGTGGTAGCAAGCTGAAGAGATTGTGGACAGATAGCTTCCCCAGCTTTGGCTTGGCCTTCTCGAATCATTGTATGCTAATTTCATGTACCAAACTCTCACTATTCCCCTTCTGTTGGTTCGTTCATTATTAAAAGGTTTTTAATTATTTAGGGGCATCTGATGGTTTTTTTTTTGTATTGCTTCATTTGTTCAAACACCTAATATGTCAAGAACAGCCAGCAACCTCCTCGGTGAACCAAAAATCAGAGGGTTTTTGATTGTACTGCTTCTAAACAATAAAAAAATAAGCAACCCATTAAGAGCCTTAAAATGTTCCCCTTTGGGTCATTAGTGGTTAAACGCTGCTTACGAACGTTCAGGCACGGAACAGGCCTCCAACCCCCTGAGCATTACATTACGAGACTGTGACTTTAAGTCTAATTCCATCTCTGAAGAAATATTCTCATTAACATCTGAGTCAACTTCTGTTTACACTACATGGTCCCCAGTAATTTAGCCACGGGACATCTTTAAAGCCGGTCCTGCGTTCAGAGACGCTCCATGGGGCGCTCTCTTCCCCTCCTCCTCCTCCTCACTGCCACTAAAGTGGATGTAGCAAGGGAGGCAGCAAGCCGCTCTGCGCTTCATTTAGCCGCAGACCCGGCCATGATTTAGGAGCCATCAGTTCATGTCAGATCTGAGAGCCTTTCACCAGCTAAAGGATTTAAGCTAGGGCTCAGACAGCAGGAGACAGAGCCAGAGAGTGAGAGAGAGAGAGATAGAGGGAGAGAGTTAGAGAGGGAGAGAGAGGGAGAATTGCCTTTAATACAATTTTTCAGATTGTCTGCTCTTCAGATGACTCAGCGAAAGACTAACAGCCTGACAAAAAGGAAGGTTTCTCTTTTATCAATACTGTATTATAGGGGACTTTGAAGTTAAGGCATCACAGATCACAGAACATAATTGGGGAGGCGATGATAAATGCTGAATTCTTTGCTTATAATTATAATTAACAGTAGTACTATTAAATCCAATGAAAAGCATGCAAAATATTCGCTAGATAAGGATGGAGGAGGTTACATGAGGATAGGACGTCCCAGTTGCACTTTACTTTTAGTAAGACAGACCAAGGCTTTGAATCCTGGCATGGATTTTAGTCACATATGTACGCAGGCTGGTTCTTTACTAACGTAAATGTGGTTCTTCTATGGCATTGCACAAAGATCTTAAAAGTACTGGATGGAGCACCATCCATCATCATTCCAGAGAACACAGTTCTTCCACTGTTCCACAGCCCAATGATGCTGGGTGGGCTTCAGACTCCTCTAGCCCAGTAGTCGCCTGGCATTAGGCAGCATGGTCCCATTAGCTCCAGAAAGTCTATTGGCAGCACTTCTTAATAGAGACTAGACAAGCTGTGTATATGTGTGCATTTGCACATCTGTGTCAGCAAAGGGTGCAATTTAAAGTAGCTGTGGATGTCCTGAAGTTAGGCTTGGATTCCCTACCTTGGCCCTACATCTTCTTGAAATTTCTTTGTATTCCACATCTTTCCCAGCCTTGAGCATTGCGCCTGGCAATACCTACAGGTTAGATGTTCAGCCCTGCCCTGTCATGCCACGCAACAGCAAAGAGAGACAAGGTCAGTGTTCAGTGTCCTTTCCTTAATGCCTCCAGCAAAAGCTACCAATTTTCACTCCATGGAGAGAAGGGGCATAAAAGCTTGGGGCGTTCCCTTGCAGACAGAGGCCTGCTCTAATAGCCTGAACCTTGGATCTGCTCCTTTAGACGAGCAGACACCCGGCATGTCAGTCAAGAAGAACATGCCGCTCTCAGTGGAGCAGCCATAAATAACCATGAGCATTTCTGGGAAAGGGTGAATCCATCAGGCTGGAATCCAGAAAAGACATTTCAGTCATTAAAATGTGGGTTAAGAGCTACTAGCTAAAATGTTTAGAGCTGCGGTTATCAAGCTGCGCAGCACAGCATAGCCAAGATGGAACCAACAATGGTTTCCAACCTTATAATAGTCACATGCTCATTTAAGATGAAAGGAAATGTTCTTATACATGCTAAAACAACTAGCATGAAGCTAGAAAAGACTGAATTGAGCATAAATTAGCCTAATGGTTTCACAGCTTATTAGCGTCGCACGCTTCGTTCAAGGTAATATTCAGAACTAATTCAAACTGAAAACCACTAACATGAAGCTAGAAATGAAAAGGACTCATTTCCACCCAAATTTAACACCTAACCTTGTACTACATTCGGTCCAGCCACTGAAATGTGGATTAACACATCGCTAAGAGCTGCAGAGCACAGCACAGCCAGACTGGAGCTGACAATACTTTCAGATCTTGCTCAGATAGCTCAGAGCCGCTGATTCAGTATTGATTTTTCATCACAATGTTTAAATGATCTCCCTGCTGAGTGCTGCTGCATTTGATTAGCATTCAGAGTATCCCTGTTCAACCTGTAGGATGTGAAGTCTACCAGCAGTGATACAACCAGTAGTTATGTAGACCAAACACACACACACACACACAGGTTTCATTCGTGCTCCATATGTAGATTACTGTTCAGAAGTTTGGAATCGGATAGACAAGATGGGTAGACAGACAGAAAGACAGATGCATGAGAGCAGCAGTTGGTGTTGAACTGGATGTAGCAGAAGCAGGAGGTAGTTTAATTAAGCTTGGTAGACTGACATGCATACAGAGAGAGAGAGAGAGAGCGAGAGAGAGAGAGAGAGAGAGAGAGAGAGAGACAGACAGACAGACAGACAGACAGACAAATAGATAGCTAGATAGACAGATAAAGAGAGATAGATACAGATAGACAGATAGACAGATAGACAGACAGACAGACAGATAGATAGATAGATAGATAGAGATACAGGTAGACAGACTGATAGATAGATAGATAGATAGATAGATAGATAGATAGATAGACAGAGAGAGACAGACAGACAGACAGACAGATAGATAGCTAAATAGATAGAGAGAGAGAGAGAGAGATACAGATAGACAGATGTATGTATGTATATATATATATATATATATATATATATATATATATACAGAGAAAGAGAGAGAGAGAGATATGCTGTACTGAGTCAGTCAGCTGGTCAGTCAGCAGGGGGTCAGTACTGACTCTACTGTAGGGACACTCATCATAGAGCCCTATTACAGTGGGTAAGGATAATCTCACATGGCGAGGGTGTCTCTCAATTTTAACACTCACAGTGTTCATTTAACACTATCAGTGGTGTTGATTCCACACTGGTGAACTGACTGAGTATCCAGGGTATTGTCCAGAATGGACAGCAGCTTATTGAGAGTCCTTTGTTCTGCCTCAGCATCCAGAGAGCCCTGCTTCACTCCTACAACAGATCCAGCCTTCTTATTCAGTTAGTTCGCAGCAATTTTGATGGTGTTGCCCTCAGCACACAGCAGCCAAGAAGATTGCACTTCACACTTTACAACAGACAGAACCTCTATAGGAGGTTCTATTGTGCTCAGACTGAAGAGCTTCCGAAAGTACAGACGGCGCTGGCCTTTCTTCTGAACTGCATGGATCTTAAGACTCTGGTCTAGGTTCATTCCCAAGTGAACATTTCCATTAATGTTGACTGGTGATAGGATGCAGGATATCATTTACTTTGATTAGCCATTCAAACTACCTGCCTAATATGGGGTAGATATCCCTCTTGCAGCCAAAACAGCTCTGACCCCTTGAGCCATGGACTCCACAATACCTCTAAAGGTGTCCTGTGGTATCTGCCACCAGGACATTAGCAGCAGATCCTTACAAGTCCTGTACATTGTGAGATGAGGCCTCCATGAGCTTTTTTTTTTTTGGCCCATGAGACTGTTACCATGTGGTAGGTACTGACCACTGCATAACGGGAACACCCCACAAGACCCAGTCGTCTACAACATCACACTTCGGCCCTTGCCCAAATCACTCCTATGTTTCCTATGTTCCTGCTTTTCACTTGCAGTCTTACATGTAGATCCCAATCCTTGACAGATGCCACTGTGATGGATGAAGATAATCCATGTTTGTCATTTTCACTAATTACGGCTTATAAGTCGACAGGACCAGCTCAATGTCTCTCCTTCATATTCAGAGCAGCTCCTGGGCTCTACTGAGTCTCAGGTGAGCAGTGTGCAAACCCAGCCCACACCTCACCCACCTTTTAATACTGGACTCCAGGGAGACCAGAGAGGAGCTTCAAACAGACACGGAGCTGACACAGGGTTCTTTGAGGATTATCTTAGCTCTTGACATCGTCTGAAGGAGAGAGAGGGAGAAACAGAGAAAGAGAGAGAGACATAGAGAAAGAGATAGATTGCGGGAGAGAGCGAGGAAGGCTGAATATATATATATATATGTGTGTAATTCCTTTGAAGAAGAGTGTTGGCAAGCATCAAAAGCCGCTATTCCTGCTGCTGCTGTCCCATAGTGATTTCATTCATAAAATGGTCCAGATTGAGTCGGTCGTCCCTGAAGGATTTCCTACTCTCCACCTCTGATTTACAGCAATCTGAAGATGTCCCGTGTTATTTGCTTAGTTAGGTGCTCGTCATGGTTGTGGGGGAAATTCTGTGCTACTGTAGCTCTTGCCAGTCTGCTCTCTGAAGAGGAAAACATGCAAATTGTGTGAAATTGCAAAACACTAAAAATCATATTACATTAGCTCTTAATACCATGCACTCAAGCCCTGAGTACAGTAGGCCTACGCATGTGCCTCAGTGCTGAGAATATTAAACTCCGTCTGCTATTAACACTCTGACAGCGGGAGATAGATGTACCATGCGCTGATAGGCCTGAAAGCAGCCGAGAGAGTGAAATTAAAGATTGAGGAGGTAGCACTGCTGTTAGGCTAGCCTGTGGGTAAATATCATGATGGCATTATACATTACATTCATACATTGTTGTTGACAACATGAGTTAATGACACAGGTGAGTGCCACAGGTTTGCTTATTATTTTGTCACACTAAGTGGCTCATTCGCCCGTGTACAAAGGTGTGTCTTCACACTCATTCCTACTTAGGTAGAAGTGAGTGGAGATACTAGGGTTTAAAAGACTTCTATAGAAGCTGAAGTATCAACTGAAGCTTTTTACTCCAGTAAAAGTGTAAAAGTACTGGTTTCAGAACGACTTCAAGTAGAAAAGTTAAAGTAATGGAAGGAAAACAAAGGCCGAAAGCTTAGGCCGCGCCACAGGGGTCTATAGGGGTCTATACACTACTTTCCAGCAGTGGTGGCATACCCAACATTTATACACATGGCATCTTTCCCCAACTGTAAACTGTCTGTTTTTGAGCTGAAAGAGAGAAGCTGAACAGGGCTAGGATAGTAAGTGCAAGTATTTGTCGCTGTACAGTGTACAAAGCAAAATGTGTCCTTTGTATTTGTGCCATCTGTGGCAGTGAACACACACTCACTAGTGTACTAGGGGCAGTGAGCACACACACCCCGGAGAGCAGATGGGGGTTAGGTGCCTTGCTCAAGGGCACTCCATGGCTGAAGTATGGATAGTAACACTAGCTCTCTAGTTAGAGATACCTCTCTAACATAACTGTAGCTAGTTTAATCTACCTCTCGGTTTTCTTCGCTCCCTGTCTTTGTTAATAATCCTAAAGCAGTAGCAGCATCTGTGTGCAGACGCTGTAGTCTGCTGAGTGTGTAGTTCACTATTTAGGGAGTAAGGAGGTGTTTGAGATTCAGCCAGAAACATGCATGCGTCAGTGTTTTTTTTGAGAATTCACACTGTGAATTCGTCCGGACATGAGGGTCAAAACACAGACGACTGTCCTGTTTCTTAATAATATCCAGATACAGGATGGGGTGACTGCGGCCTCAGAACACACAAATTAGAGCGTTTCGCTTTCCATCCTATAATGTAGGAGATGCTCCCCCTACTGGTATTGCATAGAAGTTTGTTTATGACAAAATACACTATATGGACAAAAGTATTGGGACACCTGCACATTTATTGTTTCTTCTAATTATAGTTCATTATAATAAAGATTAATTTATTTAAGACATTAATATTAAGGCTTTTTAAAAAAAAAAAAAAAAAGCTATCTGGAGGAGGGTTTGATTGTCACACAAGACACAGATGTTTGAAGAAGCAAAACTGAAGGATTCAACCCCAAGACGACTGTACCAGCTGTTAAGCATGGTGGTGGTAGCATCATGCTCTGGGGTTGTCTTGCTGCCAGTGCTGCTGGTACACTGCCCATAGTGGATGGAATCATGAATAAAGAAGCAGCATACCTTAAACCACTGCATGTTTTAACAGGACAAACACACATCCTTTTAAAATGAAGGATTTAACATCCACAATATGGACAAAAGTTTTGGGACGCCTGCTCATTCCTTGATTCTTCTGAAATCAAGGGTACTAAATAGAGTTGATCCTGCTCTTGTTAGGGTCTCTACTCTCCAGTAAAAAAAATGGAGCATTGCTGTGAGGATTTGATTGCATGCAGCGACAAAAGCATCAGTTAGGTCAGGGTGTTGGATGATCACGTCCTCAGCCCATCCCCAACTCCCTAGCTCATTCCAAAAGTACTGGATGGAGCTCCACCATCCATCATTCCAGAAAATACAGTTCTTCCACTGCTCCACAGCTCAATGCTGGGGGGCTTTATATACACCCCTCTATAGCCCACGCCTGGCAGACGTTGTTGATTCAGCTCAGCCTCCTCCCATTCAAAGCTCAGACTGCAGAAAACTGCTTTTGCTGGCTGTGTTTTCAGGCAGTGGTGACTCAGTGGTTAGAGCACTGGGTTATTGATCACAGGGTTGTGGGTTTCATACCCAGGTTCACAAAGCTGCCACAGTTGAGGCTTTGAGCAGGGCCCTCAGCGCTCTCTGCTCCGGGGATGCTGCAGCATGGCTGAGCCTGTGCTCTGACCCTGGCTTTCTAAGCTGGGAAATGCAAAGAGAAGAATTCCGTAGTACTCTACGAGTACGGTGGACAATACAAGCAAATTATGAAATTATTTCTTTAGGTAAACAGTACAGCTACAATCATGGTGATCGCCCTTCTCAACCAGCCACTTTTCCCTTTACAATCCTTTAAAACATGTGGACATGTTGTACTTTAACAGCTCTAGTAAGTTCACACATCTTGTTTGCACCCTTAAAGGAAGATTTACTAAAAGAGGAGCAAATTACTGACAGCCGGCAGGGATGGACCGGGCATCAGTAGAGCCGGAACGATCCCCGGTGTGCTGCTATGTGTGTGAGCTGTGTGGGCTGGTGTGTGGGCTGCGCATCCTGCTGAGAGAGAAAGAAATAGAGAGCTGAATCCTCAGTGCCCAGGCCTTTCACACATGAGTAACATGCACTATGTGGACAAAAGTATTGGGACACCTGCTTATTCATTGTTTCTTCTGAAATTAAAGGGAATTAAAAAGAGCTGAGACTGCTTTTGTTGGAGTAACTGTCTCTACTGTCCAGGGAAGAAGTAAAGCTTTCTACTAGATTTAGTATGCAGCATTGCTGCATTGAGAATTTGATGGCATTCAACGTCAAGAGAATTAGTGAGGTCAAGATATTGAACCTCCAACTCATCCCAAAGGTATTGGAGGGAGCACCATCTACCATTCCAGAACACAGTTCTTCCACTGCTCCACAGCTCAATGCTGCTGGGGGGCTTTATACCCCTCTATAGCCCACGCCTGGCATTAGGCAACATGGTGCTTCAATGCAAGAACAGGAACTTATTGTTCCACTGTGTTCTACAAGGACACCCATCATTCCTACCTCTTGAAGCTCATTGAGAGAATGCCAAGAGTGTGCAAAGCAGTAATCAGAGCAAAGGGTGGCTATTTTGAAGACATTAGAATATAAAACATGTTTTCAGTTATTTCACCTTTTTTTGTTAAGTACATAACTCCACATGTGTTCATTCATAGTTTTGATGCCTTCAGTGAGAATCTACAATGTAAATAGTCATAAAAATACAGAAAACGCATTCAATGAGAAGGTGTGTCCAAACTTTTGGCCTGTACTGTATATATATATGTAGATAAATGACCAATAGAAATTGGACTTTCATTAACCCCTTAAATGGCCTATGGTCCGCCTGTGGACCAAAAGTATTATTACACTTAACTATATAACTTCTATTACTAAAGATAAGCATTTACATTATTTAGATTTTATCATATCCAGAGCAACGTACAAGGTTACCTGTATGACAGAGGAGGGCCAATGTAGTGTTAGGAGTCTCACCCAAGGACTCTTATTGGTGTAGCACAGTATAGTCACCCAGACCGGGAATCGAACCCCAGTCTCCCACATGGTGTAATTGCTCACTGGCAGGTAGAGGTGTTATCTGTTGCGTCACGCCAAGCCCCGCCAGTTACAGAGTAATACACCTTAGTGTGTTTCTTTTGATGCCAGCTGGAATTAGCAAGAAAGTCATTAGCAAGAAAACTATTAAGTTATATAAGTTATATATAACTATAAAGCATTTATGTTTCTACCCAGGGCCACATTTGGGCCTAAAACACTAAATGGACCCCCTGAATCACGTACAGTGTTGCATCTCCTACAAGCGGTTGTTCCACATGTAAATTCAAGCTCCGTTCATCGCCGTATTGTTCAAACTGTGTACTTCTAGACTGAAGCCCAACTACACTGAACATGCAGAATGGAAACTGGCTAAGCAGGCTCGACAAATCCCAGTGCAGCATCTACTAGAGGCCGTTGTAGGCAGGCCTCGCTAGCGGAGAGGAAAAGAGGCTCGGCTCGGCTCGGCTCACGTCGTGGTCAACCTGGTACTCCTCTGTGGAAGAGTGGTAGTTCTCAGAGCTGAGGGAGAGGAAATGTGTGGAAACCAAGTGCACTGATCCCTGACGGTACCCAGCAGCGCCCTGCAGACCAGCAGCAGATTAGAGGGAGGAGCACTGCTGACCCTGCGATGAGGTGTGAAGGGATCAGCGGGGGAAAGGGTATTGGGAAGTTTACTTTAAAAATCCATTACAGCACAGACTACTGATTTCCTGTTAAAAAAAATAAGTGTGTGACCAGATCAAATGGATTTTAATAACAAAGTATGTAAGTAATTGAATTGCATTCGATTACCTTGGGATTATATGACATATTAAGTCATATAATTAAAAATAATTTAATTTCATGAGATATTTTAGTTAAAAATACACAAATGTGTATATGGACAAAAGTATTGGGACATTTATCCTGCTTTTGTTGGAATAACTGCCTCTACTGTCCAGAGAGTAAAAAGTTTCACACTATAATTTGGAGCACTGCTTGATTGCATTCAGTGACAAAAAAAGTCCTAAAAGTACTGGATGGAGCTCCACCATCCATCATTACAGAGAACACAGTTCTTCAACTGCTCCACAGCTCAATGCTGCTGGGGGGCTTTATACCCCTCTAGCCCACACCTGGTATTAGTCATGGCACAAGTAGGTTCATGCTTATCTGTTTCAGGGAGTCCTATTCTAATGACAGTACTATTGTTAGGTAGTAGGGGTGTCCGCAAACTTTTGGACATATAGTTTAGTTCACATCTAGTTTTGAATAAACAAAAGAAAGCTTAAGTAGTATCTGATCTCACATTTAGTGGAAGAATCTAAGTGGAGCAATATTGCACAGTATTGGACAGTATGTTAAACATAGAGATGATAGCTGTAGAGTGAGATGTGAGAAATCAGACATTCTGGCGTATTCGTGAGCAGTGAAATAGGACAGATTTTAGAAACCAGGCAATGTGTAATGTATAGACTCTTCCTTAGCTCTCCAGTGCAGGTCACTAACTACAATTTTTTAAAGCATTAACTTCACATAAGACTTATTGGTTAATTATCATAAGTGTGATATATAGTGATAAAATATTTTTGCACCCATTTTTCAAAAAAGAATATTCATTATTAAAGGAATAAATCTACATATATGCAAAAACGAAATGAACTTTGGTGCACTGAATCTTCTTCAGAATTCTCTGCCAGCCTACATAATTAATATCAGGGGAAAATGCATATTACTACTCATCACACTGATGGCACATATTAATGCCATTTTTAATGTTTATTGTCATCCTGCTACTAATCAGCCTATTTAATAATGTATCTTTAATCTGAGTACTGCATCATGTCTCTGTATGTATCTTGGTTATGTATCACTGTTGCTAGCCCTGTTTGAGAGGAGTGTGGGATGGCTCAGACATGCAGCTTGTACACTGGCACTGAGTGAAATAGCTTAGCTTAGGTTAAGGTTGAGGCTTAGGTTAAGGTCAGAATAGGTTTAGGTGTAGTATTTTAAGTGTAGGCTTAGGTTCAGGTGTAGTAGGTTAAGTGTAGGTTCAGATTTAGGTTTAGGTGTAGTATGTCAAGACTAGGTTTAGGTGTAAAAGGTTAAGTTTAAGTTTAGGTGTGGTGGGTTAAGTTTAAATTTAGGTTTAGGTGTGGTAGTTTAAGTTTAATTTTAGGTGTAGTAGGTTCATTTTAAGTTTAGGTGTAGTAGGTTAAGTTTAAGTTTAGGTTTAGGTGTGGTATGTAAAGTTAAGGTTTAGATGTAGTAGGCTAAGTTTAGGTTTAGGTGTAGTAGGTTAAGTTTAAATTTAGGTTTAGGTGTGGTAGTTTAAGTTTAAGTTCAGGTTTAAGTGTAGTATGTTATGTTTACATTTAGGTTCATTTTAAGTGTAGGTGTAGTAGGTTAAGTTTAAGTGTAGGTGTAGTATGTTAAGTTTAGGTGTAGTAAGTTAGGTGTAAGTTTAGGTGTAGTAGGTTAAGTTTACGTTTAGGTGGAGTAGGTTAAGTTTAGGTGTAGTAGGTTAAGTTTAAGTTTAGGTGTAGTAGGTTAAGTTTAAGTTTAGGTGTAATAGGTTAAGTTTAAGTTTAGGTGTAGTAGATGTAGTAGGCTAAGTTTAAATTTAGGTTTAGGTATGGTATGTAAAGTTAAGGTTTGGGTGTAGTAGGTTATGTTTAAGTGTAGTAGGTTAAGTTTAAGTTTAGGTGTAATAGGTTATGTTTAAGTTTAGGTGTAGTAGGTTAAATTTAAGTTTAGGTGTAGTAGGTTCATTTTAAGTTTAGGTGTAATAGGTTAAGTTTAAGTTTAGGTGTAATAGGTTAAGTTTAAGTGCAGTTGTAGTAGGTTCCTTTTAAGTTTAGGTGTAGTAGGTTAAGTTTAAGTTTAGGTGTAATAGGTTAAGTTTAAGTTTAGGTGTAGTAGGTTAAGTTTAAGTTTAGGTGTAGTAAGTTAGGTTTAAGCTTAGGTGTAGTAAGTTAAGTTTAAGTTTAGGTGTAGTAGGTTCATTTTAAGTTTACATGTAGTAGGCTAAGTTTAAATTTAAGTTTAGGTTTGGTATGTAAAGTTTGAGTTTAGGTGTAGTAGGTTAAGTTTAATTTTAGGGTGTAGTAGGCTAAGTTTAAGTGTAGGTGTAGTATGTTAGTTTCAGATAAACATCATGAACCTACTGGCACCATATTACCTAAAGCCAGGCGTAGGCTGGAGGGATATATATAAAGCCCCCCAGCATTGAGCTGTGAAGCAGTGGAAGAACTGTGTTCTCTGGAATGATACTTTTAGGATGAGTTGGGGAGGATGAGGTGGGGTGGTGATCATCTATCCAACATCCAACATCCTCCAAAATCTAGTAGAAAGCTCTTCTTCTTCCCTGGACAGTAGAGACAGTTGCTCCAACCAAAGCAGGACAAACGTTTTAATTCCCTTGATTTCAGAAGAAACAATGAATAAGCAGGTGTCCCAAAACTTTTGTCCATATGTTGCAGGTAGTGTATGCTCTGTTCAGGGGGAATTCCTGTCCTGCACCCAATGATTCCGGGCAGGGGCGCTGCTAGGGATTGTGGGCCCCCTGAAAAGGTATTACACTGGGCCCTACAACAATTCTTACGATTCTCCCAAAATGCCTCTGTCAGTTATAGGCCCTTAGAATTCTCCTAACTTTACATACAGTACCTAATTTCTCCCCCTGCTCTTTGAAATAATCTGTAGATGAGTCCATTACTATTATAATTGACAGTGACCGCCTCAACTATTTTTTATGTATTTTCCACATTTTTAAAAACCCATGTTCCACATATTACAACACCCCAAAGTTCTAGGGAACAAAATCAGCCTGAGGATTCACTTTGTTCTCCATACCTTCAGGGAGAACAGCTGGGTCACTCGAGCCCTCGCAGATATTCACTGATTTAGATGAGAAAACACAGCAGGGATTTGTAAGCTGTTGTAATGGAATCCCATCAGTTCCACCATCTATTACCCCGTCTATTGCAAGTTGTGCAGTGGGGCTTGTTGTTTTCCTATTTAGCATGGATAATAGACAAATGCTTTGCAGCTTTCTACATTGGCTTCCATTTATAGCAAATGGCCACATTTACGAGGCAAATTTCATGCACACATCCAATGCAGCAGCTTTGCTGCTGTAGTAGTAGTTGGAGAAGGAGGAGGAGGAGGAGGAGGAGGAGGGAGGCGTTGTCGAGAAGTGGAAGAGTGAAGCAGGGGTTAGGTAAGAGAGTAAAGATAAGAGAGGAGTAATTGGCTAAATTAGGGGATGAAGGAGAGAGGGGTTGTGTTAGTGTCTGCTTTAATGAAGGCTGAGAGTTAGATTAATGAGCGTGTATCTGAGCATCAATCGCTTCTTCCCAAACAGACAGATTAAATTAATAAATAACCCTGACAACATTGACCCAAAGCATACAAACCGTGCATGACAATTAGAAGCAGAGGTCCAAGTGAATCACATCTGCTCTCAACAGAGGCTTTTAAAAAACACTATCGACTCCAGTCACGCTGGGAAGAGTGCTGAAATATCCCACTCAAGGTGAAGTGCTGCTGCAGTACTTCACAACAGACTGCCAGAACTTTCCTAAATGAATCAGGGGATCAGCTCAATTTTCTAATTGGAATAGAGTTTGAGGGTCGGATCTGTGGAGAAAGTACATTCACGAACCTGAAAAACTGCAGAAAACTCTCGGAGAACTTTAATTTAATCAAATGAATTAATCAAACAGTCCGATTATGCAGAATTTTGTTGGTTTTTGAAGTAAACACAACTTTGCGATGTATGAAAATGACCCAAAGATTCTGTTAAATCTACACCGTCCTAACTGAATACTATGACCATCTACCTAATAGCCCAGTAACCAACCTTGGATCGAATGACACTAGCAAGACATCACAGCATGGACTGTATTAGGGCAATGGAAGGTATTCATTATAGAGGGTAACTGATCAACAGTGGTGGGTCAATTGCTCTGGACCACTTGCCGGAATCATCATTCCCTTCTGGCACCAATGACCTGTGGGGCACCACTGTTATGACGTTGGGAGGAACTCAATGTGTGAGAAGTCCTTTCTCAGTACACCTTCACTACGGCAGCTTTAGGACATACCACGAAGTTAGCGGTTTCCAAAGTGCTATTATCATATACTTTTGGACATTGGTCAGATCGCATTGTTTGCCCATTATAATGGTTTTGTAGTCTGCAACAACTGACTGGTGTGCTCGCCTATTTATACATACTGCAGAGTTCCAAGGTCATTCCAAGCCAGGGGTGGTCATAATATTCTGATATGACTGTGTATTTAAAAATTTATATCTTAAATGTAGCTTTTAAGCATGTGTTTGCAATAAATATGTAATTATATACATATATATATAAATATAGATATATAGTGATATTTAAAATACAGCAGTTTTCACCGTATTTCACCAGACGTTAATGATCCAACATATTGAAATTTTAATATTGCACTCCATGTATGCACAGATATGATTAGCAATATTGTTTATTCTCTGGTAGATGGTATGTTTTTAATTTTTATTTGTCTTTTCTACCATTACAATCCTATGGTATGACTATTGCGCATGCCCACATTGCGACAATGATGCTAAAACAATATATTGTGCAGTCTTAATTGGCACCATGTTGCCTAATGCCAGTCGTGGACTAGTAGAGGGGTATATATAAAGCCCACCAGAATTGAGCTGTGGAGCAGTGGAAGAACTGTGTTCTCTGGAACGATGGATGAAGCGCCATCCAAAACTTTTGGGATGAGTTGGGGAGTTGGGGAAGATGAGGTGGGGTGGTGATCATCATCCAACATCCTGACCTCACTAACGCTCTCGTCGCTGAGTGCAATCAAATTCTCACTTCAATGCTCTTCCAAAATCTTGTAGAAAGTCTTCTTCTCGGGACAGTAGAGACAGTCACTCCAAAAAAAGCAGGATCAACTCTTTTTAATAGCCTTGAGTTCAGAAGAAAGAACGACTGAGTAGGTGTCCCAATACTTTTGTCCCTGTAGTGTAGTAAGTTAAACTTGACGCATTCTGTCCTGGCCTGTATAATTTAGTAAACCTCACAAAGTCCTGGGTTGTTTTATTGCTCATTTTAATCTTGATTTTTTTCAAAACATTTTTTTATACTTCAGCAGTCGAGAGAAGGTTGTGAGGCTTGTGTGAGGCTTGTGTCTCCAGCAGCTCTTTTCAGGAATCAATGCGCTATCGCTTGCAGACGCTAGCCGAGTTTCACCAGGTTAGGGAGGAAGTTATCGCGCATGGATGTAATTAAAACTGCTAAAGTAGGAGAAGATCCCTATCAGTCTGAAGGCTTGGAGCACAGTCTAATGCCAATGCACTTGCCTAATTACAGAAAAAGTTACTAGAACCACTCACAGGCTTCTCTACCTGCTCCAGTAATTCTCACTGAGCCTATAAAGACACAGTGCCATGCATCAATCTGCCATTCATCCCCGTTTATTTATATAAGGAACCATGACTCAAAAGTGGAACCCGTCCTCCTCTGGTCACTGAAAGAACAAGTAAGACTCTAGTCTAGTCTAGTTACAGGAAAAAAATTGGATATTAAATAGAAATAATCGTCAAATAAAGTGCAGTAATAAAGTAGAAATATGGCTAATGTGCGAGATAAAATAATAATAAATTTAGCTACTTTTTTGTGACATTGATCAAAATTGAAAAGAAAAGAAAAATAAATCAAGTTAAACATTTATTCAAATACAACAGATCATTTTAATTAATTAATTTAATTCAAAATGCTTAAATACAGACAAATAACCTTGTTTTGTCATCCATAACATTTATTGACTTATTGACCAATTAAAAGCATACAGATGAAGGTACAGATTTAACGCTATCCATTAACAAAGCCAAATGTAAATAGCTGCTGTCCAATGAAAGCCAATAGCTGCTTCTGGACACTGTGTAATTAATTCTGGATGAATGGACCAATAGAAATGCTCTAAATGACTTCAATTAAACTCTTATTTTACACTGACTTCCATTCAAACTTGAGAACATTTTTGGAGATATTTTTATTGGACGACCAAAAACCAGCAGTAATCAGTCTTCTAAGGGTTAACCATCAGAACAGCCTGTAAACTTCTCAGACATCGATGTACTGAGGATGGTTCTGCCCGCGGGCATTTAACAGAAGCAGGGCCTCCTGCTTCTGTTACCATCAGCAGCAGTACTCAGTATGGGGGAGGCAATTGTATTAGACTTTGCTGATTGGATTAGAGTCTAGTTCTCTACAGTCTACCATCAACAAGGTTTATTGACTGATGTTTAAATCCCCAGGACACCGTTAGCGAATCTCACAGTTCATTGCAAATCAGCAAAAACAACATTGGACATGGTTACCAGCGTGTGAAACGGCTTCATGGTGTGGGGTTGGTGGACAGAGCTCAGTACCAATGACCAGCACACTCCAGATTGCTCTGAAGATATGGATTTAGCTCTGTAAGTGCGGATCTCATATAGTTAGTCATAGTCAGCTATTTTGGAAACACACTAGTAACAAACAACTACCTGACATACCATGGCAACCATCTGGAATATCATAGCAACAGCCTATTAACCACCTCAAAACTGTAACTGTAACAAAACTTGCAACAATATAGCAAACCCATCTAGTAACCACTCACCAACATTACAGAAAGCACTTGGGATATCCTATTAACCACCTAGCACCACTATAGCTACCACTAATCAATACCACCTGAGAATTATAATATTTACATTTCAACACTATAACCAACTCATCTATTAACCACATAGCAACCACCTGGAATACTATATCAACCACCTAGCACCACCATTGCAACCACTAAGCAATGCCTTAGCAACCACCTGAGAATTATAACAATTACTTTGCAACACTGTAACAAACTAATCTAGCAACCACTCACCAACAACATAGCAAGCACTTGGGATACCATATCAACCATCTAGTACCACCATTGCAACTGCTAAACAATACCCTAGCAACCACCTGGAAACTGTAACAATCACCTTGCAACACTTTAGCGAACCCATCTATTAACCACTCACCAACATCATAGCAACCACCTGAAATACCATACCATTGCAACCGCAAAGCAATGCCCTAGCAACCACCTGAAAATGATAACAATTACATTGCAACACTATAACAAACTCATCTAGCAAGCACATCGCAATACCACAGCAACCAGATAGCAAGACCATAGAAACCACCTGGAATACTATGGCATGCTATGTGGTTCCTAAATGGGTTTGTTATAGTGTTGCAATGTTACAATGTCACCTGAAAAGGATAATGACATTGCAACCACTCAGCAACATCATAGCAAGCACCTAGGATACCATATCAATCACCTAGCACCACCATATCAACCACTAAGCAATGTCCTATCAACCACCAAAAACTTTAACGACTACATATTAACACTATATAAAACCTATCTAGCAATCACTCAGCTACATCTTAGCAGCCACCTGGGATACCATATCAACCACCTAGCAACACTTAAGCAACCACCTTGCTAGCCGCCACCTGGAATACCACAGCAACCCATAGAAACCACCTGGAATACCATAGCAACCATTAAGCAACGGCCTAGCAAGGCCCTCTCCATACTCTCCATTTACTCACCTCCTCTCCAGGTTAAGTTGAATGAATTCACAGCATGAGTCCATGTTTACCTGATGTATGTTGATCAAGTCCCGTCAAGGATGCCGTCTCCTCTCCTTATTTACACTCTCCTTAATCCTCATAATCCTATAAAATAAAGCAAAGGCTATTATTGCTATTCTTAAGAGCCTATCCAATTATTCAGCTGGCTTAGTCAGACCATTGACTACTAATAAGCTGAAACATCACTTCTTACTGAACAAAGAACAAACACAATATAAAAAGTTCACTAGAACTCAATTAGCCATTGATTGTTCGCATTCGCCAAGGCAGACAATACCCAAGCTAGCAGAGAGCTATTCCTTTTCTAATGCTCCGTGTCAAAACCATCGCCAAGCTGATAAACCCTCATTTTGGGGGTATTAAGACAGTAACAACCCCACAGAAGGCTGGAGATCCACACACTGTTTCTGAAGATATGCTCTGAAGATACAATCAGCCATAACATTAGATTATCTCCATCTACTGCAGCATCTGACTAGTGGTGGCTCTACATACGAGGTGACACAGGAACCAAACTGTGATTTTCTGTGATCTCCAAAACATCATTCTGGTGTGCAGTGGTCAGTATCTACCAAAGGTTCTCCAGGGAAGGACAACCAGCAAACCAGCAACAGGGTCATGGGCACCTAAGGGCTCATTGATGCTCATGGAGGCCCCGCCCACCTCACAACATGTTGATCTTGGTGCCACAGATACCACAGCAGGACGCCTTCAGAGGTCTTGTGGAGTCCATGATCACTCAGATCTGGTGTGGCAGCACAAGGGGGGCCTACTCAATATTAGGCAGGTGGTACTAATGTTATGGCTGATTGGTGCATGTCACAAGGGTTTCTTCTAAAATCAAGAGAGACCATAGGAAGTTAGGAAGTGTCCCTGTGCTGCAGTAACAGCCTCTACTCTTTTGGGAAGACTTACCCTAGATGTTAGAACATTGCTATTGAGATTTGATTGCTTTCAGCCACAAGAGCGTTAGAAAGGTCCGGTGCTAGCTCATGCTAACGGTGCTGCACTGGACAGTCAGAACTCAACGTGAAATAATTCATTATTGGCACCGTGCCTAATGCCAGGTGTGGGCTAGAGGGGTATAAAGCCTCCAGCATCATTGAGCTGTGGAGCAGTGGAAGAAATGATGAAGAATGATGGATGGTGGTGCTTCATCCAGTATAGAGTTTCTGTAGTCTCTGAATGCAATCAAATCCTCACAGCAATGCTCCTCCAAAATCTAGTAGAAAGCTTTACTTCTTCCCTGGACAGTAGAGACAGTTACTCCAACAAAAGCAGGATCAATCTTGATTTCGGAAGTATCAATGAATGAGGAGGTGTCCCAATACTTTTGTCCATATGGGGTAGATGAACTCACCGATTAGAAAGGGGTGTAATTTTGGACATATAGTCTAAAGACAGCTGGAATTAAGCCTCTATATGAAACCAGGCAGCTACTACTTTAGCTTTAGCCATCTAAGATGGTCGAGTCCTGCTATGAGGGAGGGCGAATTCAGCGGAACTGTCTGTAAATATTATATTACAGATGAGGCTTTCAAGCTCTGTCAGCAGTGCCATCAGACCCAGTCAGCAAGCTCAGTCAGCAAAGTGTCATGCATGGTGAATCCACATCAAAAAGCCATATACTGCTCATGTGTTGATGTAGGCCTTCCCGTCAAATGCTGAAGTCTGGCAGTTTATCCGAGTGTTTTGCTGTTGAGCGTCCAGCTGTGCAGGTTGAGCACTGTGCTGATGTCCATACGTCCATGCTGTTGGGAATAAAAGATGAGATGTGAAAAAAAGGAGACTAGGAAAGGCCTTTTAACAATGCAGCTGTGTTAAAACTAAATCTCCTGTCACTGTCATAAGAAAACCTCAGATCTCTGATGCAGTCATTTTACTGTATATTGGATATATAAGGAAACACATCAACATCAACATCAAGTCTCTCTGCATGTTTTATCCAGAGAAATGCCTGCTGACCACTTGCAAGATCCTAAGCATTTGGCTCATTTTAACCTCATGGTAAAAAAAAAAAAGTATTGGGACACCTGCTCATTCATAGCTTCTTCCGAAATCAACGGTATTAACAAAAGAGCGGATCCTGCTTTTGTTGGAGTAACTGTCTCTACCGTCCAGGGAAGAAGTAAAGCTTTCTACTAGATTTTGGAGGAGCATTGCTGTGAGGATTTGATTGCATTCAGTGACATGAGCGATAGTGATGTCAGGATGATGGATGATGATCACTAGCTTACCTCATCTCCAACTCCCCAGCTAATCTCAGAAGTATTGGATGGAGCACCACCACCATCATTCCAGAGAACACAGTTCTTCCACTGCTTTATACCCCTCTAGCCCACGCCTGGCATTAGGCAGCATGTTGCCAACAGTCTTATTGTATTGGAATTACTTCTTTACAGGGATAGACAAGCTGTTTGTGTTAGCAATGGGTGCAGCTTAAAGTAGCTGAATGTATTCATTTTTAGGGGTGTCCACAAACCTTTAGACATCCAAGAACAGGACTAAGTGATGGTTGTGATGTTCCATGTCCTGCCATGTACCTGACAGCAGGAGGCAGTGTCGTTCTTATGGGGGTCAGTGTACTTCTGCAGTGCTAAAATACTTCTGGCTCCACTGGAAGCACAGTTGTCTACTGAAAAGAGAGCATAGGTCATAGTAAGAAGATCCACAACTGGTTTAAAATGCTGTCATCATATCAGGCCTCAGATCTCTGATACAGTAATTACATAGTATTGTATATTAAATTTTTCCATTTTTCATTCTTGACATTACGTGAATCTGACAGCTGTTCTTTATATTGTCCCAGAATTTCATGATAAACGGACCAATAGAAA
This sequence comes from Salminus brasiliensis, assembly GCF_030463535.1. Taxonomy (NCBI): domain Eukaryota; kingdom Metazoa; phylum Chordata; class Actinopteri; order Characiformes; family Bryconidae; genus Salminus; species Salminus brasiliensis. Next base: position 55,424,474 of record NC_132879.1, on the reverse strand, counting down.
TGCTCCTAAATGACTTGGAGTAAAATATTTTTACATTGACTTTCATTGAAAGCTAAGACATTTTTTCCTTCTCCTGTAAAGTTACTGTTTTGAAAAGACAATTATTTAATAACAGCAATGATATGTTCAAAAGTATGGACAGTAAGTGCAAACCTGCCCATTTCCTATACTTTACTGTGTGTGTGTGTGGAGGGAGGCTGCAGATAAGATCATATTATTATATAGATAAGATTGGGCCGTAGGCGTGGCTAGCATTCAGACAAGGTTTCAGAGTGCCCGTCACTCCAAAATCAGTTGGCTAGGGAAGATTCCAGGTGAACACCTTCTCTTAAGACCCACCCACCCAATAGCCTCAGCCAGTGTCGTTCTTATGGAAGCCAAGACAAGGCAATCATATTCACCGTTAGTATATTCCCGTTGGACATCGTTAACCCATCCATCACACAGAGTGACAGTGAACACACATGCCCAGAGCAGTGGGCAGCCATGTGGGCCTTGCTCAAGGCCCTAACAGTGGCAGCTTGCTAAGCCCGGGTATCGAACCCACAACCCTGTCATCCATATTATAGCGGGGGCTTTAACCACTGAGCTCCAGTACTATTCATGCTTCTGCTTTAATGAATGCAGACGTTTGAGAATGGTCTATAGAACAAGATGCTCTGGAGCAGTTCCACAAGTCACCATGCTTGTAAAGCCCCTCAGAATTGGCCGTTGGAGCTGTGGGAAGTGATTGAGCTGCATTGAGTGCCTTTGAGATGAGCCGAAGTGGCCGTCAGTGGATCACATTGGTTACCTGACCTCACTTACGCTCTTGGGGCCGAATACGTTTAGAAACTCAATGAGAGCGATGTTACAACATCCAGGGTAAAGCCTTCTTAGAAGAGTAAAGGCTTTTACTGAAGCAAAGCTTGGTCAACTTCGATTAATAGCCTTGATTTGAGAACGTTGGACAAACGTTTGAAATGTCAGAAGTATCTAAAAGTATATATTGGGTCGTATGGTACATCATATAAAAGCATCAATACTGTGAGATTGTGAGATTGTCCCGAGGCAAAAACCAGTCAGCTGTTTTAGAGGCCAGTTCGACTTGTTTTCCAAATGCCCCAACATTTCCGAGCAAACCTATGGGCTCAGCTGAAAGCGCAGGGTCTTCAGGTCATTGAGAAGCTAAACAATGTAGTCTCCAGTAAGGTTATACTACATAACCCCCGGGCAAGAGCTGAAAAGTGCAGGTCTGTGGTTTGTGGAGGCCAGAACACTAATGTAGATCAATACAAAGACTGCGGGACATTTATGCTTTCATCCTCTACATAAAGTGGAAGGACATCGCAGGTCCTCTTATTGAGTCTTTAAATCTCTTTGGCAATGCTAGTGCTGAGTAGGGAGAGTTCAGGAGTGAGGTCGTTCAGGAGCTAAGCAAGCAAAAGTCCAGGCAGAGAGAGAAAATTGCTCTTTTCCTCCACACTCTCTCAGAGAAAGTCTTTTTAATCACACAGGGCTCGCCAAAGGTTAGGAGATCCGCCAGCAACGAGCGTGAGTGTACTCGGTAAAACAGCTTCTGCATCGGTTTGATGGGATCAGAGTTGCTGAAATATGACCAAATACATCCATATGAATAACATATACAATATACTATGGCTCTGCACTGTGAAGTTCTCTAACTCCAGACTGTATCCATCTGTATCAGCCTCCTTTCACCCTGTTTGTTCTTCAAGGCTCAGGACCACCACAGGACTGACTGACCACGACACAGCAGGTAGGTAGTATTGGGGTGGTGGGTCATTCATTCTCAGGACTGCAGTGACACTGACTGACCTGGTGGTGGTGGTGAGTGTGTTAGTGTGGTTGCTGGTACGTATTTGGAAATCATATGGCCAAATGTTTGTGGACACCCCTTCTAATAAATAAACTCAGTCTCTATAAAGGATTGCCAATAGAATAGGAGAATAGGAGCAGATCAGAAGCATGATCCAGTTGGCACCATGCTGCCTAATGCCAGGCGTGGGCAAGAGGGTTATAACACCTCCCCAGCAGCATTGAGCTGTGGAGTAGTGGAAGAACAGTGCTCTCCATCCAATACCTCTGGGATGAGCTGGGGAGTTGGGGGATGAGGTAGGGTGGTGATCATCCAACATTCTGACGTCACTGACCGCTCGAAATTACTGAATGCAATCAAATCCTCCAAAATTCTTTCCGATTCTTCCCTGGACAGTAGAGACAGTTACTCCAACAGAAGCAATTTTGGAAGAAGCTATGAACAAGCAGGTGTCCCAGTACTTTTGTCCATATAGTGTATGTACTGATATTTAACAGCTCATGGTACGAGCTCATGGTTTCTAGAGCTTTCTTTTTTTATGTCAGTCTAGAGGTAACATGTCTAGGGGACACCAATGACATAATGCTTATTAAAACATACAGGATTCCAGAAAATAAAGCTGTTTATCTCTTATTAAAAAGTAAAATAAATTAATAAATAAATAAAATGTCCTAAAAGTAAATCATCGACACAATATTAACATCAAAGCAATTAAATATTAAATAATTTTACAGGTGAAGCAAAAACCTTCTTAACTTTTACTGGAAATCAGTGTAAAATAATTTTATTCCAAGTAAGTTTGGAGCATTTCTATTGGCCCATTCATCCAGAGATATTTACTCAGTGTAAAAGAGTAAAAACTAGAGTCAAATGTTTAAAGTTAAAACTAAAAATGGACCAAAATGGAAATACATGTTTTTTAATTGGACAGCAGTGGAAAAAAGAATATATATAAAAAAGTATTGTCATTGACACATCATTAACATCAAAGCAATTATTTAAAATATCACATTTAGGATACTGACCCATACTTTTTTCTTAATACAGTATGGAGATGATGTTTATAAGATATGAGTAGTTATTATAATTATTATAAATATAAGACCAGTTAAAACACAGTATAAACAACCATAGGCCAGCAGTGCACCCCAGAGGTTCCCAGTCCGGATCCTGGACAGTTCACTGTACAGTTACAGTCTGATCAGGCACATGTTGTTAAATAGGAAAAGCTCATCTTTTAGATTTGCCACTATTTTCCCATCATTGACATTACCTGGGAAAGATTGACCCCTGGTTCTGAGTCATTACATTTCTTTACAATGAACCATTACACAGCAAACCACTCTGACTGACTTCGTTTTACACCTCAGCCTCTGAATTCTGCAGCAGTTCTGGATAAAGTATGGACTTCCTCCTTAAATTGCTTCATTTCAGAAGGTACAGTCTTGCCAGGCTTTGGGCGTTTGGCCTGTTGGTGGCTCACCAGTAGGACTGAGTGATGCTGAGTGCCCTGAACCTGTCAGCAGGGGGCAGTATCGTTCCTATGGGGATTGATAGTGATTCTACTGTGTTCAGATCTTCTTCTGCCTGCAGATGGCTCCACTGGAAGCACAGTTATCTACTGACAACAGAGCCTGAGTCACAGTAAGAAGGTCCACAATTGGCTCTCTAGTGAAACAACTGTTTCTTGCATGAATCTAAAGGTTCTATACCAGCTGAAGGTTGACTAGAACCATGCAATTTAGGCCAAAGATATTAACAGCTCACTCTATGAACTCATTCTATGAATATGAATATGAATCTGCTTGTTTGTTTGTGAAGACTCGGCCAGAAGCCTCCACTCACTGTACCTCTTTAGCCATGTGAGAATGGAGAATGGAGAAAAGTGGAAGGGGGAGGGTGCTGAGCTGATCCCCTCCCTCAGTTGTGCAGGTATCACACCTTATCATTTCATCCTCACTTAGAAGATAGGGGGAAGGGGGTTGTCCACAGAAGGTTGTGTCTCTTTTTTATACATCAGATCACACCCACTGCTACATAGCCTCCAGACATGTAAGAATTACTGGAGAGAGAGGAAGGACTTGTTGACTTAAGCTGCACACTGCAGAAAAGAGCCTCCGGATCAAGTGCTATCTATGATTTACGTCAACTGCAGGAATACACCGGGCCTGGATAACAGCGATCTGCCAAGTAAGGAAACGCATCTTCATATATTTTGTTTGTCTGGGGTTGAAAAGGATTATTCCTTAGACTGCAGTTATTAACGTTAAGCTTATTATACAGCAAGTACCTAAAATTACTCATAGGTAAATACTGTAAACCTGCTGAGTGAGCTGGGCCTCATAGGCATCACTGATGGTGACAAAAACATGCTGTAATTTTAAGTGTTGCTCAAATTTCAGCACATTTACATTTATGACTACAAGAGATGTTTCATTTTTATTGACATTTTATAGATTGAACAGGATTTCTTGAACAGCTTTGTTATGGGAAAAGATACGACATGATTTGCAGTGAAATTTAATATGTGTTTATTATATATACTAAATAAAATATTATAATAATTAAATATTGTAATTATAGTTGCATTGGTAGATTGTATATTTGTGTATGGAATTATATTTAAATAGTAAAATAAAATGAAAGTAAAAAGGCAAGTCAAGGTCTATTCATCTTTTGCTCAGCATGTCGGGACATTCATACATTGAAATGTCCATGGTATATATACTCATTATAAGTTCTTATAAGACTGTTACGCACAGTAAGCTGGCAGAAAGCTCCCCTAACACACAAGCTATTAAACCCAAAGTAAAACAATACAACATCATTTAAAGACTTCAGACATAATTCAAAACTAAGGATATAAGTACAAATAAAACTATAGCCATACCCAGAGGTAGGCATAAGTGGGTAGCACTTATACTTAGCACTTAGTAAACCTGTTAACATTGCTGTGGGATTGTGAGCACTGTGGTAAACAGTGTTAGGGATACAGAAATAGTATATGCAGTATATGCAGTAATAAATACAGTAGCAGGCAAAAGTTTGGACTGGGGACACATGGGTAGCAGACCACTGGCCAAAAAGACCAGTAAACAGCCTTAATAGCATAGATGACCACATCAGGTCGACTTACACATTAGGCATACCTAAACCCACCCGGCCACGATATCCTAACTAAGGTGGATACCCATGTGCCCCCAATGTCCTCTTATGTAAATTAATAAATAAATAAATAAATCACCCTAGCATTTGGATCAAATGCTTTAAGATAATAATCATCACACATTCAAGCAGGTGTGTCCAAATGGTGGTAAATGTGGTAAATATTAAAACATAAAAATATATATAATATAAAATATTATTCTAAAATGTTTGATTCTCAATGATTCTCAACTTTTCATGTTTAATGCCTCTAAAAACTTCACGCCACAACATTATTACATAAAATGGTAACATGTTTTTTATTATTAAATATTTTTTTATTATAGTTTTAGGTATATAGGTCTTTTTTTTTTTGATTAACCACCATTTTACCTTCTTCACATGACTGTAAATATAAAACTCAGAAAGGATGCAGGTCTCCCTGGTCATTTTGGTAGCAAATAAAGTTCTCTTGTAGAGATCGCATGACCCCTGGTTGCATTTACTATCACTGACTCATTGCCGACACTGCTAATTTTCTCTACATTGAACCATTACACACCAAACACACACAATTATTTACATCTCAACCATTGAGTTATGTATTAATTATAAAAAATCAGTGAAATTTCCCTTTCCGTCTTAATTTCATCGAGTCCAATGTCTCTCTGCACGTGTATTCCAGAGAAATGGCTGCTGACCACTCGCCAGGCTCCTACACGCGCCCTTTAGCATTCAGCTTAGCGATGGACCACCAGTGCTCCCCGTTCAGAGACACTTTAAACCTACCTCTCCACTTCGAGCAGACGTACCTAGAGCCAGCCTACAGCCACAGGTACAACGGACGCTTCACCTACCTGCCCTTCCCCGGCCACCTGGCCATGTACGACTACTCCTTCGAGCCGGCCTTCATTCGCAAGCGCAATGAACGCGAGAGGCAGAGGGTGAGGTGTGTGAACGAGGGATATGCCAGACTCCGAGAGCACCTGCCCCAAGAGTTCGAGGATAAAAGACTCAGCAAGGTGGAGACGCTACGAGCCGCCATCAGCTACATCAAACACCTGCAGAACCTGCTGGAGCTCCGTTTGCCTGAAGCCATTGCGAAGATTTCATCTGGGAGCGAGAGAGGGACTGTGGTCAGCCCACAGCTTTCAGACTGCAGCAGTGATGGGGAGTCCAAACACAGCCTGAGTGACCATGGGGAAGCGTGCTACTGAACGGACAATGCCGTGTAGAGGGTGGAAGTGGCCTAGTAATGATAGTAGTATGCTCTATAATGAGTCGGGCTTATGCACTGTTAACCACAGGGACTGAGCGTGCTAACAGGGGCAGAAGGGGGCAGCATCCTTGGGTCAGCTTGTTGAAAGTCTATGATGTTTGGGTCAGTTTAGGACTGTTTAGGCTGTTCCAAAATAGGATGTAGTGGATCTGGAGGTGTTTTAGCTCATTGTCCGGTTGTAGAAGCCATCCACCTTTCAGATTTAGCCTTTTTCAGATTGTTTGACATTTGCATCCAGTATTTGCTGATATTTTGTAGAATCTATCCTACAAAGTTGAGGCGGATTCCCCGGCGTGTAGCAGTATGGGCACAACAGATTGTGCTAGCGATTCCTGTATCTACTGTCACTGTAGAGTAACCCTTATTTATTAATAATGCACTCGAAGAAAGTAGAATTCTGGTCGATAGGCAGAATTCGGCACATCACCTAGAAAGGCCAGAAATCGCCAAAGCTGCCACAAGAACATCGGTGTCCATACAGACAGTTGTGAAAATGCCCTGTAATATCTGATCCTTGGCCATGACTAATGTGTCCAAACTTTTGCAGAGCCCACACTTATGATTAGAATTATGTATTTTTTTATGTAATGAAAGACAGCAGTAGTTGTACTAATTTCCCTCCCAATATTAGATCGCTGATTCCCCGATACTGGAACGCTGAGGACTGACCGATGCCTCTTCTGGCACATGCGCAACCAGCCACCACCTCTTTTCGAAAAGCTGCCGATGAAACCTCACCGGATACCCAGCTCTGATGCAAAGGATAGCAGACACCCATGCCGGCTATCATCACACGGAAGCGATGAGGGGAAAGAAAGGGAGCCCCGATTTACCCACCCAGAAAGAGCAAGGCCAGTTGTGCTCTCTCTGGCTCAGGCTGCTGATGGCTTTCGAACCTGCGAACCTTGAATCTTTAAGTCACAGGGGCAAATATTGTGTTTTATGCCATAGAGACCATGTTTACTACATTTCATTAAAATCATGTTATTTTGCCAACACAGCAAGTAGGCTGAATAGATTGCGGATGTTTCTGTGGTCAGGTAGTGTCCATTCAGTGGCTGTTCAAAACAGCAAAGTGGACCTGCAAGGAGTTTCTGATAAAGTGTTTCATATTTATACTGTTAGACTGGACCTCTGAGGGTGCAAAATCAGCCTTTTTGGCATAAGCAAGACAAATGTGATGTCCACACAATTCAAAAAAACAATTTCCTAACATGCAATTTATTTTTCTGCAGCATGTGAGTGCAACTGGGACTGCAATAAAATAAAAGAAAGTGTTATATGTATCATGTCTCCTGTGTCACTTATTACGATAAATTGTAAAACATTTCATAAATAGATTCCTGTGTCATTAAACAGGACCTAAGCAGGGCAAGATCTTTTAACGCTGCAGCTTGGGAAGACATTAGAGCTGTATTAGTTTAGGCTCACTTGGTTGCGTGATCATTTAATCCCCAATCAAAAACCCAGACAGGAGACAAGGTCTTGAGTGAATTCCTGAAAAAAACTCAAGGCTGGTGAATAAAGGTGAAATTGTTGCGATGAGGGTGGAAAAGGTTGTGGTGCTTTGTTTGTTCTGCTGCTCATGAACTCAATTAATGAGCTCTTACCCAAAGCTCTATTCACACAGGATTAAATCACTGCTGTCTCCGGTAATTATTACTGACGTGTGTAATTATTACCGGCATCGACGTTCCATTAAGACAGGATTAGCTTTTTTATATATATTATTTACTGAGGTTGTTGGTGAAAAATGGAAAAACACACAACGTTAAGTCTATCAGATCAGGTCTGGCAATTAAGGGGACCAAGAACTCAGAGGTGTCAAATACTTCGGTATCTTACTTAAGTAGAAATTCTATCTAAACTTTACTGGATTAATTATTTTATTATTTTTCAGACTTTTTACTTCTTCTTCTTATATTTTCACCCAATTATCTGAACTTTCTACTGCTTACATTTTAAAAACAGCCTCCTTACTCCGTTTGTTTTCATTCAGGCTCGTCATCAATAGCAACCCTCTCCAGATAAATCTCTCCATCCGGAAAGTGTGAGTCTGATCCTGATTGGATGAGAAGTATAAACAGACACCATTCTGACTCCCTATTGGTTTATAAGAGATCCATCACACCTGCACACGTCCCGTCACTCTCCAGCGAGCTCACAGCAGACGTCTGTAGTCTAGTATGAAGACTGTGTCCGTGGCAGAGACTCAAGAGAGCTGCAGTGAAACGTCCCGACTGAGCCCCACATTTACATTCCAATAAAGCTTATTGATCACACGCCTCTGAAGTCTGACTTTCTGCAGCTTTACAAAACTTCTAGACAACGACTCCTCATATTTTCCTCCATGAAGCTCATGTTGATGCTCAGTAGAGCACAGAGACGCTCCTTTAATAGAGCTGATATTACTGAAATGCTTCATTTTCAATGGGCAGATCTGCAGCTGAAACAGGAGCCTAGTGCAGCCCAACATTTTTAACATCAACATTTTAATAGATCATTCTCCTCATTATGACTTTTAGAGAAATGGGGTTTTGGGGAGGGGGGGGGGGGTAGAGCACTATAGACCCCTGCCTAAGCTTTCAGTCTTTGTTTTCCTTCCATTACTTTTACTTTTCTACTTGAAGTGGTTCTGAAACCAGTACTTTTACACTTTTACTGGAGTAAAAAGCTTCAGTTGATACTTCAGCTTCTATAGAAGTCTTTTAAACCCTAGTATCTCCACTCACTTCTACCTAGGGATTAGGGGGAAGATTTAAAAAAAAAAAGCTGAAAAACTAATTGGGAATCTTTGTTTAAATATTAGATCTGGATGTGGACACTGGATCTTTTGGAAATTAGTACAATATATGCAAACAATATGAACCCAGATGCCAACTAGTAAATCTTACAGAGAAAAGGTGTAAATGTAGCAACTGCAGTACTGATGTAGACCATGTTAGGCTTTCAGGCCTAGTAATTCCCAATCAGTCTCTTATCAAAGTCACAAAGCCACTCCAGACCTCAACATGAGTGCCCTTATTAATGTCAGGAACACCAGAGTCTTCTACTGCATCATGTTCTTGGGTGTTTTTGTACATATGTGAAGCTATTAAAATTTTTCTTTACTTGTGTAGAAGTTCCAGCTGTACAGTCAGTTATATATGATGTAGGCCACTCTATTCCTGGGAGCAGGTGTTTGGGCAGGTGTGAATACAGTAATTGCACTCGGATGCACTCAGACCCCGAAGAAGAGGTGGTCTCAGTCCGGTCCCAAACAAACCCTGGAGCTTTTTCTTTCTGAGAGCGTGATCTGACCTCAATGCGACCCAACTATCAGGTGTACTCAAGAAGTTTGCGCTGTACAGTCAGTTCTCAGAGAATAGGCTACTCCATTCCTGGGAGCAGGTGTGCTAGGAAATATTGGCAGTTATCTATCTATGTGTGTTCCTAATCCTGACCCGATCTAACACCACTAATATATGGCAGCTCAGTCTTAAAGGAAAAGATCAATGCAATTTCGTTTCCTGTACTGGCACAGGGTACCTGAGCACTGAGCAATCCAAGCGTCATTGCAGCCATAAGTGAACGTTCCAGTACAAGGGTTATTGACGTTTCTAAGGGTATTTTCACACCCGCACTTTTTAGTCCAGTTAAATCAGACGGTTTTCACCCTTGGCGTGATTCGTTTGGGCAGGTGTGAATCCGGTAATCACACTTGGATGCAGATCAAAACTCAAGTCTCAGTCCGGTCCCAAACAGACCCTGGAGCGGCTAGTTTGTGGAGTGACCTCCAGCCGACCCAACTTTCAGGAGTACTCCGCAAGTTTGAGCTAAACGGCTCCCGTAGCCAGGTGCTAACCCTGCACACGGCCCAGATACAATACTTACCACAGCAATGAGCAGACGCCAGCTCATTAAACTGCACAGAAATCTACAGCACTAGTCCAGAACACAGGACCCTGGCCCAGACAGGCCTGACCAATAAGCAGAGGGAGCGTTCTCACATGGTTCGTCTAGACACAATTTGGTGAGTTTGGATTTTTCCCTGTGTGAAAACAAACCAAACAAAGGAGGAAACGCTCCAAGTTTACAAACTCGCTAACTGATTCGGACCAGAGCGGACCAACTGTAGGTGTGAAAATGCAAAAATAAGAAGGAAAATGGGAGGTTTAGTAACTTAACTACTAAAAAATGATTAGTATTGCAACAGCAGACTGTCCAAACTATTAAAAAAAAACAGCGTTACGGGGTTGTAAATAACAGGGTTGAGTGTTTTTGTGGGTTTTTTGGGGGGCGGGTTGTTTTTTTTAGCCTCCAGTGACCTTCAGGAACTTTGGATGATGCAACTTTACGTTAGAGATGTTGTCAACTCACTGATTAATGTGTGTCAGTGAGTTTGGACGGATCATAAATCTAAATAAGCTGAACGTACCGAAGCAAACTCACGAATAAACAAACTCCACGATTTAAAGGCCTCAGCCTTGGAGATTAAGTATTAAGATAAATCCATTTTGATAGTCAAACTTCTAGTATTGCCATACCAGCATAGTGCATGACCCAAAATACACCCTGGGATGTGTCGGTCTGGGATTTCAGTGTGATATAGGGGCATCATTCAAGCATCTTTCGTAGCTAGGTGCAACATTTTGATTAAAGCAAAGATCTGGCAGTAGACCTTCTCTGCAACATTTTTGATCAGCCTGTATCACATTCACCATCTCTTCCTCATTCTCCAGTAAGTGCTCTTCAAAGAAGGGCCTGGTTAATAGCTCCTGAAATGCTTATTATTAAGCATGGAGAGGAAGTGGTGAAACAAAAAAAAAACAAGCCCATTCCCTATTTATCCTTCACGCTTTAGCAAACCTGCATGGAAGTGGTTTGCATTTCCTATTGCCAATCTTAACACCCAATCCGCTAAACACCCAGGCCGACTGGGGGATCATGGGAGGAGAGGAGGGTGCACCAGCAGAGTGCAGGCCAAGTGAACCGTAGAGAGACGGAAGAACGATTTTCACCATCACAGGAGCATGACAGGTCCAACAAAAGGTGTTTACGGCGTCCTTGCGAATAAGAGGCGGTAATTAGCCTAAGTTGCTGGTACCCTGGCCTTGATGGTTCAGTGGCAGGCTGCCGGGAGTTACGCACATTAAAGCCTGCATTAGGATGCCTATACGCACCCGCAAAGATGTTTATCAGCCTCCGAATTCCTCAGTAGCAGATCTATAACCGTGGTTTCTTTTCGCAGAGTAAATTCATGGAACACCACGCATGCATGAGAGCTACAAGGTGAGGCAGTTTTCAACTGCAAACTGAAAGAGACATCAATAAATCAGGGGGTCTTTTTCACAGAGCAAAGAGCACTATAGACACCCAGATACTTACAGTAGCATGCAAGCGGCCAGAATCGCTGTTAGTGTGAATAGTTAGGTGAGCAGAAGCCTGATAAATACTCTAGGCTGTGTCCCAATTGCATATGGTATCGGCCATATGCTAATCTCAATAGTGCAGGACTGGCAGGTATATGAGCACACTAACCCATTTCGTACTAACAGGAACTAAAGTGTTCCTATACCAACAGCTATCACTGCAGGTTGTGAGATAATAGTGTCCATCGTGACCATACTCAAAAACCGACCGGTTCTGAGAATGTGAGTGTACTCAGCTTTCACACTTATATCTATACTACCAGAGATGAATGAAGTACTAGAGACTGAGACTTGAGTAAAAGTACAGGTGCTCTATCAAAGACGTGACTTTAGTAGAAGTAGAAGTGTCTTTAAGCTCCGTACTGAAGTAGAAGTACTAAAGTACTCAAACTTTTGGTACTTAAGTACTACAAGTAGTTTAGTATTCTAAAATTCACTACTTAAGTACTGAAAGTAAAAGTACAGTACTGTTCTGTAGTTCTTACAGAAAGCAGTCAAAAGTTTGGGTATCAGTGTTTATCTGATTTCAGATGCTCAGACTTAAGGCCTGTCTCAGTTCCTCTGGCTGTTGGAGAAGGACAGGACTGTAGAAGACAGAGCTCATGAACACGAGTCTTCAGTTCACTCTCTAAACAAACTCTCTCGCCCAAAAGAGAGAGAGAGCTGAGCAGACCTGACTCGACCCGCCACATACAAGAGCTTCATCTGTAAAACCAGAGAGGAGAGCAGCTCAAACCCCTGAGCTTCACTCTCTGTAAACTCAACTACCGCTGAAAGATCTTAGGCCGTTCGGCACATACGAGTATTTGCAGGAGGTGAAGATGGAGGAGGTTCTTCTGGTGGTTCTTCTTCTTCTTTCATCTGGAGATAAACTAACAGAGCTCTAGTGTTAGTGTCCTCACTGCAGCAGCGGAGTGAGAGAGAGGAAGAACGGCAGCATGCTCGCTCACGGCTCCATCGCCTGGTCTGACCAGTGTTGAGGCGGCTTAATCGAACCCGGTGACAGCGCCATCTAGTGCTCTAGAGGTGAAAATGTGGGTTTAAAATTATTTGTAGCGTTTTTATTTTAAATGTAATGAGTAACGATGCAGCATGTAAACAATGTAACGGAGTAAAAGTATTAAACTTATCCAGAATATGCAGTGAAGTAAAGTAAAAGTGGAAGTAGGAGAATAATAATCCTCCAGTAGATACAGATTCAGTCCTTTAGTACTTAAGTACAGTAGTGGAGTACTTCTACTTCCTTACTATACATCTCTCTATATGACATACTACTACCTCATACTCTCCTCACACCTTGTCCCAACAATCAATCAGCAGTCATGAGCTCTTCTAAGCAGCTGCCTAGCACTCTATACATTAAAATAACTGAGGCCCACAGATCAGGAGACGACTGTAAGAAGGTCATTTCTTTAGATCATAATGTATTTAAGAAATGACTGTTAGCAGTAATGGTAGCGGTCAAGTTGAGGTCTTCAAAGGCAAGAAAACTTCCAGAGAGAACTGCTAAAAGAATTGCTACACAGTAATTCCTTCAAGAACCTCTAGGTTCCTTCAAGAACTCCAACCTTCATCAATGCTCTCAGAAGTAGCTGTCAGAACTTTTGGGATTTCTCGCTATGAAATCTTGTTCTTTACAGAACTCCTTTTAAGTAAGATTCCTAGAGGACCTGTGGGCTACTGTATTTGGATCCAACGATGAGGATCTTCTTTAAACTTTAGCGATTTTTACAAAGGCACTTTGCAAGCCTTTTCTTGAAGGTTCCTTAAAGCACCTTCTTGGAGTTCCTCCACAGGTTTATCTAAGATCTTGTCCTTTTAAGAAGGTAGAAAGGTAAATCAAAGCTCCTGATTGACTGCAAAATACCTTCCGGAAGATTTAGACTCTGGACTGGTGGTGCACTGTTCTACTGTGCAGCGACTGCTGCATCAACATGACCAACATAAGTCTTTAGAAGCAAACCTGTCCAGTATAGTATTCTCACCACCCATCCAAATTCACAAGTGTTCAAGAAGTCCTGTGAAGTGATGCATTTAATGCATTTAACTTTCTGGATGCAATGAGCAACGATATGTCTGAAAAAAAGGGTGCAGAACTTAATGAAAAGATGGGATGCTCTCTAGGAACTGAACCTTTGACGGTGGTGGATGGATCGATGGTGGTTTAGGTTGTGTTGCAGCCAGTGGCACTGTAAGCGTTTCAATGGTAGAGGGGAGAATGGATCCAGTAAAACGAGCAAATTCTAGAAGTAGACATCACACCATCTTTTAAAAAGCTGAAGAGCTTCAACAGCAGGATACTGGTCCCAAACGCACCTCAAAATCAATGACAATTAACTAAAAGCTGAAGGTTTTGCCATTGCTTCATCATCAAAAATCATTGGAAAGGCCTCTAAAAGTACAGTGTCTGCAAGACGGGCCAAAAATCCCCCAACCAAGAACTGAAAGACTCTTAGTTGGGTACATGCCGCTCGCTGTATATTAAGAACATCCATAAAATTCAGTCTGCTCATGATAAACAGTAATAGAGTAAACAGCAATTATGTCAAACGGTGGGTTCGACGCTGGAGCCACAGCAGAACGAATGCTCATGAATGAAAAAGAATAATAGGAAATGAAAATGTCTTTAATTTGTGGCGAAATTAAATCAAGGGTAATTAACGCCCTGCAAATAAGATCACAAGAAATAATTGTGTATCTCATTTGCAATCACACGACTTACAATCATTTATGCAAATGGATGAAGTGGATTAATAAACAATGAGCGCAAAGACGTTCATCACCAGAGCTACTGCAGGCCGTAACTCTGGCTGAATGCTGTTTGCTCTTTCTCTCGTATCAATGTTTAAAGGCCTCGTGTTCGTTGGATTGTATTTATACGCCAATCAGCCATAACATTAGCACCAGCTGCCTAATATTGAGTAGATCCCCTTTGTGCCACCACAACAGATCTGACCATTCGAGGCATGGACTCCACAAGACCTCTGATGGCGTCCTGCTGTGGTATCTGTGGCACCAAGAACTAACTAGCATTAGCAGCAGATCCTTTAAGAAGTCCTGTAAGTGTGAGGTGGGCGGGGCCTCCATGAGCATCAGTGAGCCTTAGGTGCCCATGACCCTGTCACTGGTTCACCGGTTGTCCTTCCTTGGAGCACTTTTAGTAGATACTGCATACCAAAAAAACCCACAAGACCTGATGCCTGATGTTTTGGAGATGTTCTGATGATCCAGTCATTGTCTAGAACCTCACAGTTTGGTTCTTCTTGTCAAAGTGTCTCAGATTCCTATGCTCGTCCATTTCTTCTGAACATCATCTTCAAGACCTGATCACTGTTTACCTGCTGCCTAATATGTAGATCCACCCATGGACAGATAATCAGTGGTACTAATGTATGTAATGTGGCTGATCGGTGTATAGTAAACGAAGTATAGCAGACGGAATTCTTGGAATAATCCCTTGATAATAAACAGGCCATGTTGGTTACTTTTATGTGCAGGACGCTTTGTTCACGTCCCCCTTCAGATGTGCGGATCCTTTGAAAGGCTGTAATGATGTCCTTCCCGACAGCCAGGAGCAGAGCAAAGTTCAATCATTCTCCTTGCTCCAGTCACTGTGCTGCACTCTGCTGTCACTTCAGTGTGAAAAGGTGGGCTAATTTGCAGCCGGCTGAATGGGTGGCTATAGGGACTGTTGGGCAATGGAGTGCATTTGTACATGCAGGGATGCTGAGTGGCTCTTGGTTATTTTTTGGTAACACGTTAAAATAGGGGGACATTCTAAAGTCTAGGCTAATTTGTAGGGATGTCCAAATCTAGTTCCGATCCGAGTGCCCTAATGCTGACTGTCGTCTGATATTGATCTGATCTGATCTGATTTTAGTGTTTCTGTAAATAATACAGCCCCACAATGTAAGTAAGACGTGCTGTCAATTAGCTAACACTAGTAAATACCAGGAAAATCGAAACATTTTATCATATATTTTATATATATATATATATAATAAAATGAAATATAAAAAATAATAATAAAATATATATATATATATATAAATATAATATTATATATATTATAATATATATATATAATATTATATATATAATATATATATATATTATATATAAAATTAAATTAAATATATATACATATAAAAAATAAAAACACAATTAAAATTAACAATATAAAATGTAATATATATATGTGCGTGTGTGTATATATACTTTTTTCTTATATAATAATCAGACTTAAGTCATTTTATTAAGTAGCGATTATTTTATTACTGTTTTTAATAATATTGTTTTTAATATAATAGTGTGTTTAATATCTCACTCTCAATACTCTCACTCACAATATTTTAATAATAAATTAAAACACTGCTGTGAAATCTATTTGCGTATATATATATATATATATATATATATATATATATAGATAGATAGATAGATAGAGGTACGTGCTTTGAACTGATAGCTGTTGATGTTAGTCGATTACTCATGGGTAAGAATTAATGAACTATGATTAGCTTCTCTAGTGTGTGTAGATGTGCCAAAACAAGGCCTCTAATGCTAACTCTCCATTCCATCTTAAATAGTAGCAGTTATTACTGTGTACATTTCAACAGCTGCATCATTTAAGGTGGAACGGAAAGTTTGAGTAACTGCTAGCGTGGCCATGCTTACCAGTTCAAATAATGCTATTTTTTCATTTGTTCACTGTAGTAAGGTCACATATGAGGAATGTTTAGGGTAGTTTCAGAGGTCCTCACTGCTGCAGGAAGCAGCTGAGAATGCTGAGAAATGGCTCCTAAAGGGCGTCTGATGGCGATCTGCTACAACAAAACCAAGGATCGGCAGCGGATCAGGCTTTAGAAGCAGATACTTGATCTATTAAGAAATACCTGATTCTGCCCTGATCCCAAATCAATTTGTTCAGGTTTCAAAGGAGCATTACAGTTCTGTTCACTATATGTACAGTTCAAGGCAAAGTTTCTATAATAAAAGTCCTTTTAGGCACTTTGGGTCATCGCTGTGCTATTACTAATCAAATAAGGCTGTTAGAAAATGTGGTCATTGATTCTGTGTCCAGTCTATTTTATTATTAGTCGACTGAAGTGTATAAAGTGTTGAAGAACTTGACCTTGGTCTCCAGTTAAAAGATTTAAGTCCTAAGTCTCACACAGTCACACCAAAAGGACATAGTGGCACTTCCCTATGGGACATTTAAAGGTAGACAGGGATTTCACACCAATGGAAAAGATGGGACTATGCTTCTAACTGACGCTTCAATTTTACCAGAACTTAAATGAATGACCTTCAGGTAGTGGTGTCCCGATTCATACTATAAGAGAAGGTAAGGTGGACAGGGAGATATCCCAGCCAACACACTCAGGTGGGCATAGGCTCTGAGTGGGACCTAGTTGAGGCTTCCCAAATAGGCCCCATCATTACTGCCCACCTTAATCTCACATTGGTCCCATCTAGGCCCCAAATGCAGTGTGCAACCCAGATGGGGCCCAGGTTTTGACCTCTCCTGGTCCCATCACTGACCCTAGTGGGGATCCATATGCCAGTTCAGCAGATACACTACATGGACAAAAGTATTGAGACATCTGCTCATTCATCGTATATTCTGAAATCAAGGGTATTAAAAGAGTTTCTCCTGATTTTGTTGGAGTAACTGTCTCTACTGTACCGAGAAGAGGCTTTCTACTAGATTTTGGAGGAGCAATTCTGTGAGGATTTGATTGCATTCAGCGACAAGAGCGTTAGTGAGGTCAGAATGTTGGATGATGATCTCCACCCCACCTCATCCTTAACCCCCCAACGCATCCCAAAAGTATTGTTTGAAGCTCCACCATCCATCATTCCACAGAAGACAGTTCTTTCACAGCTTTAATGCTGGGGGGCTTTATACCCCTCTATAGCCCACGCCTGGCATTAGGCAGCAGCATGGTGCCAATAGGTTCATGCTGTTTATCTGCTCCAGAGAGTCCTATTCTATTGGCAGTGCTTCTCTACAGGGGCTAGACAAGATAGGTGCAAGCTAAAGGGGTAGAAAGGGTGTCCACAAACATTTGGATGGATTTTGTTGTTGTTCTCCTCCCAGCAGTGACATTGACCTCCACCATGTTGGTGTCACTGTTGTGTTGAGAACAGCAGCAACAGGAGAACCATCTAAACCTACAAAGGTGGTGGATGTTTCTAATAATACGGCCTCTTAGGTACAAGTCGTTCCTAATAAGCCCCGCAGGGCTCCATTTAAAGGTGCATGTTCCCTGACTGGAGCTTTACCACTGATGAGCTGTGACTTTGTCTCGGCAGCTTGTAGCCACATGCTGCAGGGTGAAGTCATGTTTAGTCTCAGTGTATCTGCACAAGAATGGCAGTGCCACAGGCCATCGCTAGCCTAAGTGTGTTTATGTTTTTTACAGAGGAAAGTGTGTGTGTGTGTGCTCACAAGATGTGATGTGAAGATAGTTCTTATCAACTGCACTGAGATCAATGGGGGACCACCAGGGTAGGAACTGTAGCGTGTTGTGACAGGCTTCCCTCCGTCAGCAAACACAAATGAGAAGTGGGCAGTGCAGGAAAAGCCCAGAATACACCAGAAGCTCCACTGCTGGAACTTTGTTCCAGAACTGTGATTCACAGTTCTGCTCTTTTTCTGAACTAACTCACCTAACTGGACCTGAAAAGCTCTGTAAAAACATGTAAGGATGGGCTGTCATTGTATAGTTGTGGCCAAACCACATGGCCTTAACCAGACAACCCTCCTCGTCACTCCTTCAGTATGAAAAGGCAGGCTAAACTGCTGTAGGATAAATGGTTTGTTCATTTTACTGTGTTTATGGATGTGACATTCACACCTTTTCTAACCATACACCAGTCAGCCATAACATTAAAACCACTGACATGATTGATTATCTGGTTACATTATCTGGCATCTGTCAAGAGGTGGGATCTTAACATATTAGTCAGTCAGTTCTTGAAGGTGTTCTTGAAAAGCAGGAAAAATAATCAAGCTTAAGTATCTGAGTATCTTGTCACTTTGACAAGAACCAAACTGTGATGTTCTAGACGACCGGGTCAGAACAGATCAGGCAGGTGTTGTGAGGTGTTCCTGGTATGCAGTGGACTGTACATACTAGGGATGTCCTGATTCAATCCAGTGGTTTAGGATCAGGGCCAATCCAGGCATATTTTGTTGGATCGGGTATGGGCTATTTTAATCCTGATCCAGTTCCGAATCTTTGTTTTGGTGCCCTCTGGTGTCCTCAATGCTTTATTAATGGACATTATCGCCCAGCCGGCTGCAGCAGCAGTGCGGACGTTCTCAGAAGGTAAATAAAGGAGTTGAGGTTCTGCAGTGTGGAGCTATTTTATAGTGGAACCTGAAATCAGACCATAATATCTGACCCTTTATAAAACTCTCACTGAAACGCTCTGTTTTACCAGCGGGAGAACCGCAGAACCGATGGAGGCTCCGCCCACCTCACAACTTACAGGACGTATTAAAATCTGCTGCTAACGTTAGTTAGTCTTGGTGCCACAGATACCACAGCAGGACGCCTTCAGAGGTCTCGTGGAGTCCATGCTATGATGGGTCAGATCTGTTTTGGCGGCACGAGGGGGGCATGCACAATATTAGGCGTTTATTAATGTTAATTATTAATGTTTTGGCTGGTTTATATAACAATAGCAGCCCAGATAAAAAGTACTGTAGTTAAAAACACACACAAGCACAAATATAAATGTTTATACTGTATTGCAACAGTACAGTTGGTTCTTGCAGGAAATAGGGTAGTATGTGCTCATAAATGATCGTCACAATGTAAACAGTGATACACTCTTTAATCGGTGGAGTTTTGCAGCAGTGTGTATGGACATAGCAAAATGTAGGCCCACACTGTACATAGTTATGCCAACCTACTCCAAATGGCATGGCATTACAGCTTTTTTTCATGTTGTCCTCTACTGCTCTCTAGTGGTGAACTGATCAGTTGCAGCCTAAGTTTTTAGGCCCCACGTGGGCCTTCTTCGTCTGTCTACTTCTGTACAGCTGCAGCGTCCACAGACTCAACTAAGAGCTTTAGCATGTCGTTTCTTAGTGTAGTAAGGTAAGGAAGCTTCCAAAAAGTATCACATTTGTGCTAAAGTGATACCAAGTCCCCAACAAGTCCAACTATAATATTACAATATGATAAATCCCTCTTATGTACAGTTTTTAAAACATA
>NC_132879.1:55064593-55099593 GCF_030463535.1 Salminus brasiliensis | reverse complement strand
GTCCGAGTCCCAGAAATGCCTGATGTGGTCGTGGAGCCCAGCTCTGGGTGAGAATTACTCAGTCAGGGTCTGTCCTTTACATGTGCAACCTCTACGTCTCTGACGATGCAACATTGCTGTGAGCATTTGATTGCTTTCAGCTACAAGAGCGTTAGTGTGGTCAGGTTTTACTGTTGGATGATTATTAATGCAGGTCATCCCAGAGGACTTGGATAGAGCTCCATCACTCCAGAGAACACAGGTCCACAGCTCAGATCTGGGCACTTCAGTGCTGCTTAATCAATACACAAGGCATTGGTCATTACCTTAGGATCCCTTAGGATGCGGATGTGCCATGCTATTGGCAATGCCTTTCTATATAGACTATGCAGGCTGTGTTAAAAAAGTAGTTTAGGTAATAATGGGAAGCAATTTCTGGGTACTTTTGACATGCACTATTTGGACAAAAGTATTTGGACACCTGCTCATTCATTGTTTTTTCTGAAATCAAGGGTGCTTTTATAGGAGTAACTGTCTCTACTGTCCAGAGAAGAAAAAGAACAAGGCTTTCTACTAGATTTTAGAGGAGCATTGCTGTGAGGATTTGATTGCATTCAGTGAGGTCAAGAGCACCATTCATTCTTCCACTGCTCCACAGCTCAATGCTGGGGGGCCTTATATCCCTCTATAGCCCACGCCTGACATAAGGCAGCATGGTGCCAATAGGTTCATGATGTTGATCTGCTCCAGAGAGTCTTATTGTATTGGCAGTACTTCTCAAAAGGGACTAGACAGGCTGTGTGTGTGTCTGCAATGGGTGCAACTTAGTATACTTAGTATTTTATACTTAGTAACCTAGTATAAAAAACAGGAGAGTATGAAATAAAGGAAATTTGACTGATTCTGGTTCTTCTCGTTGTCTTCGCAGGGTTCCCTTGTCAGCAGAAGAGCAAGGTACAGTACATGCATGCTAGTTTTACTGGCAAACATTCGTTGCACCCAGGCAGTGGTGGCTCAGCGGTTAGAGCGCCGGGATATTGATAACAAGGTTGTGGGTTCGATTCCCGGGCTCGGCAAGCTGCCACTGTTGGGCCCTTGAGCAAGGCCCTTTACCCTCTCTGCTCCCCGGGCGCTGGAGTTGGCTGCCCACCGCTCTGGGTGTGTGTGTGTACTCACTGATGGGTTAAATGCGGAGGACACGTTTCACTGTACAGTGACAAATATGTGCACCTTTACCTTGGTAGAGTGGTAGAAGGAAAGGGCCTTTTTCTAAGGCCAAGTAATTCCAAAGAATTACCTCACCCTCAGGGAAATTCCATTGGTGTGTCACGGGAGTAAGCTCCTACTGACAGTGCCATCCAAAGTCTCCTGTGAAGGCATTCGCCTAGATTTCACTGGAAATGTTTTGGATGGCACATAGAAAGAGCTAACTGATACTGCCCTATGAGTTATGCCCTATGAAACTAAAGTACATTTTCTTGTCTGTCCATATCGCAGCCTTGCTAACTGCAGCCAGCTCAGGTGACATACAAACGGTAAGCCTCTTTGAATTTCCAGCCTTTGCTTTCCCAGGAAACAAAACTGTGCTGGGCTGTGGTTGCTACAATAATGAGAAGTGCAACATACTTATGGCTGTCCTCCAACTGTGTCATGGCTGTATGGAGTTTGCTTTTGCCCTCTAGATCAGTGGAAAGTGCTGATCATCATACATTTACACTATATGGACAAAAGTATTGGGACACCTGCTCCATTATAATTTTTTATGAAATCAAGTGTTGTACTAATGAAGAGTTTATCCTGCTTTTGTTGGAGTAACTGTAGAGATACTGTCAGGGAAGAAGGCTTTCTGCTAGATTTTGGAGCAGCATTGCTGTGAGGATTTGATGGTTGCATCCAGTGCCAGCAACAAGAGCGTTAGTGACGTCAGGATGTTGGATGATAATCACCACCCCACCTCATCTAAAAGTACTGGATGGAGCACCACCATCCATCATTCCAGAGAACACAGTTCTTACACTGCTCCACATCTCAGTGATGCTAGGGGGCTTTATATATATAAATATCCCTCTATAGCCCACGCCTGGCATTAGGCATCATGGTTCCAATAGGTTCATGTTAATCTGCTCTAGAGAGTCCTATTGTATTGGCGATACTTGGCTCTACAGGGACCAGTATTGCCTATGTCTGCAATGTGTGCAGTTTAAACAATCAAATGCACTCATTACAAGGGGTGTCCACAAACATTTGGACGTCATATTTATACAGTATTTACAGCATTTAGCTGCTGCTCTTATTCGGAGTGACTTACATCTGAATCCTGTTACTCGGGTTTGGGATTCTCACCAGGACCCTTACTCTTAGTGTGGAGTGGTGGGCTTGTCAGGCTGGGGAATTGAACCCTACTGTGCCATGGAAAGGGAGGGCTGTTGTGTTGTTAGCTGCTATGCTACACCAGCCACACCAATCTCTCTTCTTCTTCTTCTTCTCTCACAGTTGTCTAGCTCCTGCAACAGTGGGCTCAGTTTGTTGGTCAGAGACTCGGGAGGTCGTTCTGCCCTGCACCTGGCCTCCCAGAATGGCCACAGTGAGGTGGTGAGCTACATTCTGCAGCAAGGTGAGGCATGAGATCCACACTGAGTGTTTAAAGTTCAATGACTCGCTCTGAATGAGTCACGGGTGAGTCATTCAGATGGATCTGCTAACCCTAATAGTTTAATGAACAGTGGTGGTGGTAAGAGCTCAGGTTCAAATACAGCAATTGTATTTACTGTTCCAAACAACAAGGGGTACGAGGGGGACCTCTTGACACACTGCTTATACCCCTTCAACCCTGCATGTGGAGGAAGGCCTGTAGCCTTTTGTAAAACTGCTATGGGCATCATTCTCCGATATCCTCATAGCAATGTCCCATTGTCCTCCTAAACTGGACAAATCCCAAATAAGGACACATTAGTCTGAACAGTTGATAAATGAGATCTAATTGCCCTTCAGTAAGAGCAGTGGTGGCTTAGCGCCTGGCTAGTGATGACAGGGTTGTGGGTTGGATGCCGGGGCTCGACAGGCTGCCGCGGTTAGGCCCTTTGAGCAAGACCCTTCACCCTCTCTGCTCCCTGGGTCACTGTGTGTGTTTCACTGGTGTGTAAGTGTGTGTGTTCACTGCACAGATGGGTTAAAGGCAGAGGCCAAATTCCATCTGTGTCTTGTCAAATTACACTAGACCTGACATTTTGTGCACTACACTGGGTGGAAAAGGCCTTTGGGGGTTGGAAACCATTAAAATGTCATTATTGGATTATGTAGAACATCTGGACATCATGTAAAAAGTGTTTTACGTTGGTTTTTAATGTAGAAATAGTAAGTATGTGACTCTGGTTGGCGTCAAAACGAACCTATTTACATTTAGGCTCAGGGGTCGCACGTTTTTTGCCATCAGTGGCTGGAGTCCAAGAGTGCACAATTGGTTGTGCTCTCTGCGAGTAGCTAGTTGGCGCTCTCACTCCACCCATTATTCTTAAGCAGAGTTGGCCAGCACAGGCATCTATGTCAGCTGGTGTGGTGAAACTGGGGACCTGCCACTTTCCTCTGAAATCATAGGCAGCAGTTGGTAAAGAGGTGGCTGGCTGGCTTCCTGTGTGTTAAGTCCTTACCCTCCTAGTGTCAGGAGTGTTGCTAGTGCTGGGGGGGATCTACGAACAGGTGGGAAAAGTTCAAATCTGACCCACAATTAAAAAACTGTCCTATTTACCACCCTGTTATTTTGCCTTTGAATGAATTACTACTTTTCCTTTTATGGCTTTTCAGGTCTACGGCACTACAACAGCTAGCAGAAGCTGCATGTTATAGCATAGTTTTAACACTGTAGCCGGTTAGCTTTTAGCCAAGCCCCTAGTAATGTGTTTAGCTCCAGTTTGGTTCAGCTGGGGTAGTCCAGAGGGAGCGGATGATGGAGACAAGGAAGGGTAAAAGCTAGCAAACGAGTCACAGTTATGAGGCCTGGAGGTGATGAGCTGCTCTCCAGTATCAGCCACATCATATCACTGTTTTACAGCTTTGACTAGAGCTTTCTCTAGGGGGCGGGGTTTATGAACCAGCTCTGTTGTGGAGTTCATGGTTTGTCTCTTCAGTGTACCGAACTGTCATTATTGAGCCATACCAAGATACACTCGGTCATTCTTAGGTCTTTGACACTCTCAGCCGCTGCTTCTGCGGTACAGTAGGTGTAGATGTGCTGTGTGTGCTTGTTAGTCCCTCACGCTGTACTCTTCTGTTCTTTAGGTTCAAAGATGATCCTGGATCTAACAGAAAAGGAGACGTAAGTGCCAGGCAGTGTATTTGCGTTGCATACTGGCATTAAACCCACAGTTTCGTTTTTACATTATAAAAAATTCCACCTTCTAGAGTTTTCTCTGAGTGTCTCTAATAACCAGCAGAAATCTCCCAGAAAGGTTTCCCTTCTTCTAAGAAGCTGTTATGTTTTCAGAGGAGACACCGCGCTGCACAAGGCTGCTCGCCGGCACCATAAAGAGTTGTGTCGGCTCTTAGTGGAGGCTGGGGCTTCCCCCAACAAAGCGAACTTCCTCGTAAGTCCTTTTTCACACCTAACAAATTAGCTGCAGTGGATCATGTGCCGCTCACACATTACATTTAAGGGATTATTCATAGTAGACAAATACAGTCAGGTCCGTAAGTATTTGGACAATGGCAATGACAATTGCCAAGTGATTTTGCCGCTGTGGACCACCACAATGGATTTGAAATGAACATCAACCAAGATCACAGGCTCAAAAGTATTTGGACAGACTAACACTATTCTAAATGTAAGGGTGATGTTTAATACTTTGATGCAAACATGGACATGACCAAATTACCAGTTTCCTCCGTTGAGAATTATTGCTGGGCCTTTTCTGCAGCCCCGCCTTTAGTTCCTAAATAAAGCATGTCAGTTGGGTTGGTGGTCAGCCGACTGACTGGCCATTTAAGAATCTGTAATTCTATGGGTTGCTTTCACTGTATGTTTTAGGTCATTTTTCAACCTCTCAGTTTCACATCATCAGTAAAGTCAGTGACTCATGTCCATTGGAAGCCATACATGCCCATGCTATGACGGGACTTTTTGCTGTCTTCCATGGTCTATCTGTTTTTGTGGTGTTGCTGGGCTCGCCAGCGCACTTCGTCTTTTTAGGAATGTAATGAATTATTGATTTGCCTGTGAAACTGCTTGTCAGTCATTTTTTCAATTATTTTTGAGCCTGTGAAAACACCCTGTGTAAAAATGTCTGTAATGCCAAAACATTTAATGCTACAATTTTGATCAAGCAAGTTGAAGGTCTACACCTCAACCACAGCACGTTGCCTCTTTTCAAATCTACCGGGCTGGGGTACAGGGGTAAAGTAGAGTAGTAGTAGTTACTCCAACAAAAGCAAGATAAGCTATTATTTAAATACCCTAAACATCAGAAGAAACAACGAATGAGCAAGTGTCCCAATACTTTTGTCCATAAAGTGTACATTAAAATACAGGTTTTGACCCAGTTATTTGTTTTTCACACTCCTTTTAGGGGAAAACTCCCAAGGATTGTGCTCAGGAAGCCGGAGACTCTGAACTGGCCTCCTATCTGGACGGGCAGCAGTCAGACGGGCCGGCGGCTCGTGAGGACCTGGAGACGGCTGTGTGAGGGAGCTCCGAACCCTGTGTAACGAGATTGGTCCCCCGTATACTGCGGCTTTCACCACTCATGGAAGTATCAGAGGTCACTCGCTCACATCCGGAGATAGACTGAAAGAAAGAGAACAGGAGAGATGAAGTGGAGAGGTGAGAAGGTCATGGCAGTGACCAAAAGGAGCCTCATACAGGGATGGGTATCCTTTCTGGAGAAGAGCCACACCGAGAAGGAAAAGCTCACTGTTACTTCCTAGGAATCACTGTGGGTTTAGGATGGATTTGTTTTTGCCATTTATTTATTGCTTTTATTTATTGATTTATTTATTTATTTTTAGAAATGGACTTTACTTTATTTAAGAGACGTGGGTTTCCTCTCAGCGCCTCATGGGAAAGGGTTTCTCACCATAGTTTCCTAAATGGTGGGCATGAGGGGTTTCTTGGAGTCGAATCTGACTGAAAGTTACACTGCTGCCTAAGCCAGCCCACTCCTCCAGTCAGAGGCACAACCAGGGATTTTGGGCCCCATAAAAAAGATTTGGCCCCCCCAACTCTAACAATTCTGTCCAAATACTTATAAAATAAATACATTTTTAGGATGCCCGTCAGTAACAGGCCCTTAGAATCCCCCAGAATCGCCCAACTCCCACCCCATAAGACGCCCCTGCCTTCAGTCCACCCTTTTAACATTCTTGAGGAGGTCCACCATCCATCTTCTTCGGCTGTAGTCTTTGCCAGCTCCATATGATCATCTGTAATATAACCGACAAGGCTGAGCAAAGGCTTCACACCCAAACTTCCGCCCGTGAGACGTGACCCACCAGCCACGCAGCATTTCTGCAGAGTCTCAACACGCTTGGAGTGGAGCACTGATCAGTTTGTGACTATTTGACCTTCTGAGGAACCTCTGCTGGTTGGCCCACCCGGGAGCAAGCAGGCCTCTTGGAGTCCTTGTGTAATGGTATCGTTGAACATGGAATTCTTTCTTTCTGCTGGAGGGAGCTGACATTACGTGCCTGTCATTCTAGAAAAGTCTTTATTATTTTTTGCTGTTTGGGCCAGTCGAGGGAGTGAGCATCCAACTTTTCTCCATATCACAACTTTGAGAAGCAACCTGAAGAACCTGAAGAGGATGGAGGACTGAGATTCAATGAGGAGAACCTGAATCTGTCTACATCTGATTATCAGTGTAAATACAGTATACCTGTAATATGAGCATCTGTTTTATTTTTTATTATTGTTATTATTATTATTATTATTATTATTATTATTATTGTTTGGTGTGAGGTGACAGTGGTGTGATTGTCAAATTATTTATCTTCAGAAACAAGAGATAGAATAATCTGAGCCATATTCAATGCAATATGAATGGATGACATTTGTGCATTTATGTCTTTATTTCTACATTACATTAATGTTAATAGACCAGCGGTTGTCTGAGGCACCGACAGGCTAAGGGATGGAATATGCTCTCTGTTCTTAGTAGTGGTGGATGAAGATACACTCTTAA
The DNA here is from genome assembly GCF_030463535.1 of Salminus brasiliensis. Lineage (NCBI taxonomy): Eukaryota > Metazoa > Chordata > Actinopteri > Characiformes > Bryconidae > Salminus > Salminus brasiliensis. Next base: position 55,092,445 of record NC_132879.1, on the reverse strand, counting down.
AAATAAAGGAGCTCTAGGTGCCATAGAAGAACCACTTTTCCTTTTCCATAAAGAACCCTGCTTGTAATAGCATGAATGTGTGAGTGTGAACCCTGAAACAGTACTTCACACAGTTCAACACTTTGAGTAGAAAACCCCAAGAAAAGCCCCCACCTACCGGATGACTGAGGTTTTGGAGATGTTCTGGTGACAAAGTCGTCTAGAACATCACAGTTTGGTTCTCAGATGTTTCAGATTTCTCCTGCTTTTAACACCAACATCACCTCACTCGCTGCCTGATATGTAGCTAGGTCCACCCCTTGACAGATGTAGAGATCCCACCGTAGATGAAGAGCATCAGTGTTTTTCACTTCACCTGAGTGCTGAGACAGGTTCTAATGTTATGGCTGTTGGGTGTATGTTACAAACAAGGTTCTTGGTTCTTCTACGGCAACGCTCAAAGAGCCACCTAAGACGCCGGCACCGTGGCCCGAGGATCACAAGTTCGAATCCCTGGCCATGCTGCTTCGCCATCAGCAGCCGGAGCCTGAGAGAGGCACAATTGGTCAATTGCTCTCTCTGGGTGGGTAGATGGCGCTCTCCGCCCTCATCACTCCCTATTGTGATGCTGGCCGGCACAGGTGTCTTGTATGCTGGGGAACCGGTGCTTGGAGAGGCATGTGCTTATCCTCACCTTCCTAGGTTCGGGAGCATTGCGAGTGATAGGGGTGGGAAGGAGTCCTAGACAGGGTCCGAGTGAGTGGGTGGGTTCATTGGCTCAGCTAAATTGGGTAGGAATTGGGTAAAATTTACAATAATCCAACTTAAGCATCTTTATTTTTGAGATTGTCTGTCTCCACATTCAGGAACCTTCTCTAGTTCAGTTCCGGCGCCCTCTCCAGTGTACTGCCGACTTGGTGAACCCAAGATCCGCAAGGTTAGCTAAGGGAGACTAGAGCGACCCGTGTGTGCAATCTCTGATCTCTGTGGACAGAATGTAAGCAGTTAGCATTAAACAGTAGCTTTTTGGTGTTGATTTTGATATCGTAGGCCTGCACTTTTGACGGTGGCCGTATCCAGGACAGGAAAGCCGTCAAGCATCTGCATGAAAACGGCCACGATGGAAACTTGCTGAACCTGCTGTGAGAGTGAATTCTATATTATTGATCTGCTGTGTTTTTCTTTTTTTTGTATTATTTGTGATTTTAAGCTTTATCGTGCATGAGATTTTATTACCTCTCTGGATATTTTCGCCCCTCGACGATGTTGATGAAATGGCATTATTTCTGTATTATTTCTATATTTGATTTTTTTTTTTTTTTAAGAAACAGACATAACTTATCAGATACATGTTCAAAGATTCTGACAGTTTTTTTATCTTTTGAAAGATGGGATTACTTGAATGTCTTTTTTTTCCATTTCTACTCGTGTATTTTAGTGTCTATTTTGAGTGTCTGAGAGTCTTCACCACTGGACTCCGATGACGAATTACTATGGATGTGTTACATAGGTCTCACATCTTTCTGGAATGTTGGTCATTAAAGAAGAGCCGCAGTGGGAAAGTACCAGTGTTGTCCGTACCTATGGGAGAAAATAGGACTATGATGTTCAAATGTAATCTGTAATTCTTTATGCGGAGGTAAAAAAAAAAACAAAAATGTTGATGTTGATCATCCACTGCGGACCACCATTCATGCTAATGTGAGAGTAAACCTTTCTGCCCTGTTGGACTGTAACACATAACCTTTATCCTGAGTGTTTTATTGCCCTAAGGCCTTGCCTTGTGCCATACCAGAGACTGGCTTTATAATCAAGACCAAAAAAAAAAGGTTTCGTCTAGATTTTCACAGAGTTCACATCTACACTCACTGTTACTTGGTGTCCAGTTCATTATTTTTGACAAACTGAAGTACAGCATTTGAGAATAAAGCATGCCAGATTACACACATATCTGTATGACCTTGTTTTATGAGAGGGTAATAAGCCAAAAACATTCTCATGTGGGGCTCACATTGGTGGAACGTGGGCTGGATGGGTTCCAGGTGGGTTCCAGGTGGGCATGGGCTCTGAGTGGGTTTGTACATGCATTTTTACTGGGACCCAATTGGGCTTCCCACCATTGCAGCCCACCCTCATCTCACATGCCTTCCATCTAGGCCTCATATGCAGTGTACAATCCAAATGGGGCCCATGCTTAATCCCTCACCCTGGTGGGACCCTAGTGGGCATCCATTGCAGTGGACCTTGGTCATGGGCGGAGCCTGTAAAGCTCATTTGGCTTCAGCACTGGTGATGATGTGGGTAGCATCACATATGATCTTGATGGAGAAGGACAGTGGGTTGCAGGGCATTATTAAAGGATTAGATGTATTGAAGGTTTTAATGGTCACTATTTTTTCACTCGTGGTGGTCTCATATCAAAGGTTTTACTCTAAACTTGAGCGTATAAATGTGTTCTTGCTTTAGGGGGTCTAGTCTTTCTCACTGTCACTTCCGTGTATCAGAAGTAACGTGGTTTTGACAGCTCGTCAACACTGGTGTCCGCTTTCTGGGACAGGGGGGCCAAAACTTTATTAGAATATATTTATGCACATAGTTTATTCTCCAAAGGGGAAATGTTCTGTCTATTCTCTATAAATATAAATATATAATATACTCATGAAAATGTTCATTATATTGAAAATATAAAAGTATATTAGCCAGTTCTATTCATTTTCCTCATATGGGTGGTCTTACATCAAAGGTTTTACTGAGATCTTGAGCTTAGATTAAAAGATATAAATATTTTTTTTAACTTAAAAGTCAACTATTAAAATTAAAAGACATTTCTCAAACAGACATTAAACGTTAAATTATGTTTTATTATGAAACTAGAAGTCAAATATATAAAAAAAAGTCTGTACACACATGGAATTTTTTATATCTGTGGGTGGTCTTACGGGACATCAAAGGTATTACTCTGAACTTGAGTGTTTTTTACATAAAGTTAAAATTAAGATTAACATTAAGTTATAAATTTATGAATAGTTGCTAAAAGTCAGCCAGGATTATTATATAAATATATATTAAAAATTAATTTACCCCAATTAGTGCTAGATTAGCTTTGGGTGGTCTTCATCTCGTTTCATGTCTTGAAAGTGTCTGAAATCTGCCTCGGTTTACCTACAGGTTTCCCGTCAAACACAATCAGTTTTTTGTCTTTTTTGTCCAGAAAAGACTTTTATTTTGTATCACGTATCTTGTTTGTGTTGGAATGTGAGGTTGTCCTGTCACCGTCGCCCACAAAATAAAAGTCTTTTTTGGACAGCCGCTGAAAGTCAGCTAGGATTTTATATATATATATAATATATTATATATAATATATAAAATAAAATATATATATTGTATATATATATAAAATCCTCGCTGACTTTCAGCGGCTGTCCAAAAAAGACTTTTATTTTGTGGGCGACGGTGACAGGACAACCTCACATTCACATTAAAAAATGTGATTAAGGTCTTACACTGTAAATGTCTCTATATGTAATATATATATATATATATATATATATATATACACACACATATATGATACATATTCTTGTTATTTTCAACCAAGAAAGTGTCTGAAAATTAAAGACCCTTTTTTTTAAATAGTAAAAGTTTATGTAAAATCAGTAATTAAAATAATGTGATTAAGGTCTTACACTGTAAATGTCTCTATATGTAAAGGGAGGATTTACAGACTGAAGATGAAGCAGCATTGTCTGGATTCGGGTGGTCTTAATCTCGTTTCATGTCTTCCCTTTATCTCTGTATATATATATAAATTATAGATATCCTTGTTATTATCAACCAAGAAGTCGGCGATGAATATTAAAAGTTTTTTTAAACATAAAAGTCAGCTACGAAAATTAAAAACAATTTCTCAAACATTTAAATTTCCCCCAATTAGTGCTAGATTAGCTTTGGGTGGTCTTAATCTCGTTTCATGTCTTCCCTTTATCTCTGTATATATATAAATATTATTATTATTATTTTTTTTTATTTACCTACAGGTTTCCCCTCTGGCGTGTCTGTCCCAGCAGTAATTTTTTTTGTTTTGAGAGTAATACTAAAAAATAAAAGTCTTTTTTGGACAGTCGCTGAAAGTGAGCTAGGATTATTATTTATATATTTATATATTTATAAATTATAGATATCCTTGTTATTATAATCCAAGAAGTCGACAATGAATATTAAAAGTTTTTTTAAAGGAAAAGTCAGCTATGAAAATTAAAAACAATTTCTCAAACATTAGGCCAGCCCCAGAGGCCTAATGGATAAGGCACTGGCCTCCTAAGCCAGGGATTGTTGTTTTAGAGTACTATGGTCGCCTTATTGTCTTGTGTTTAGTAGTGTCTAAGCTTAGGGGTATCTTTTTTAGTTATTAGTCTATTCTAACTAGCTGAGGTTTTCTTGGGTAAATAGCAAAGCACTTTGTAAGTCGCTCTGGATAAGAGTGTCTGCTAAATGCCGTAAATGTAAATGTAAATGTAAATTTAAAGTCAGACATTAAACATTAGACGTGGTTTTATTATGAAACTAAAAGAAAAAAAAGACTAATTTTTAAATAGTAAAAGTTTATGTAAAATCAGTAATTAAAATAATGTGATTAAGGTCTTACACTGTAAATGTCTCTATATGTAATATATATATATATATACACACATACACATATATGATACATATTCTTGTTATTATCAACCAAGAAAGTGTCTGAAAATTAAAGACCCTTTTTTAAAATAGTAAAAGTTTATGTAAAATCAGTAATTAAAATAATGTGATTAAGGTCTTACACTGTAAATGTCTCTATATGTAAAGCGAGGATTTTCAGACTGAAGATGAAGCAGCATTGTCTGGATTCATCCCCAAAAGGAAAATTTCCCCCAATTAGTGCTAGATTAGCTTTGGGTGGTCTTAATCTCGTTTCATGTCTTCCCTTTATCTCTGTATATATATATAAATTATAGATATCCTTGTTATTATCAACCAAGAAGTCGACGATGAATATTAAAAGTTTTTTTTAAACGTAAAAGTCAGCTATGAAAATTAAAAACAATTTCTATAATCTCGTTTCATGTCTCTGTATGATACATATTCTTGTTATTATCAACCAAGAAAGTGTCTGAAAATTAAAGACCCTTTTTTTTAAATAGTAAAAGTTTATGTAAAATCAGTAATTAAAATAATGTGATTAAGGTCTTACACTGTAAATGTCTCTATATGTAATATATATATACACACATATATGATACATATTCTTGTTATTATCAACCAAGAAAGTGTCTGAAAATTAAAGACCCTTTTTTTTAAATAGTAAAATCAGTAATTAAAATAATGTGATTAAGGTCTTACACTGTAAATGTCTCTATATGTAAAGGGAGGATTTACAGACTGAAGATTCATCCCCTAATGTAAAATTTCCCCAATTATTTCCAGATCAGGTTTGGCTGATCATCATGTTTCATGTTTCTCTCCACTGATGTGTTTTAGCAAGTCACGTGACAAGAGACGCATCGCTGGTTCGTCAGTGTGTTCGCTAGTAACCCCGCCCCTTCTCTGTCTGCACCTCAGGCTGAAATAACCCCCCCGCTGCTCCGCAGGGTGCGCAGTCTGCCGAGAGGCGCGGAGGGTGAAGAGGTGGAAGGATGGCGAACGAGACCGTCGATATGCAGCAAACCCGGTAAGTGTGTGAGATCTGCCTCCGTTTACCTTTATTATTATTATTTTTTAGAGAGTAATAATTATTTTTATTAATTAATAACGGTATGTAATTAATGTAGAAAAGCGCGGTGTGGTTAAGTTTTAACCTGTACTTTTTATTAATATATATATAATATATTTGTATATATCTTTTTTATCATTATTATATTTATTATATATATATATATTATTTATTATTATTATTATTATTATTATTATTGTTATTATTATTAAACGTTTTGTCAAACACAATCACGTGTCTTGTTTGTGTTGGAATGTGACGTTGACCTGTCACCGTCGCCTACAAAATAAAAGTCTTTTTTGGACACTCGCTAAAAGTCAGTTAGGATTATTATTTATATATATATATGTATATATTATATATATTATGAATTTTAAACGTTTTTTAAAACGTAAAAGTCAGCTATGAGAATTAAAAACAATTTCTCAAACATTTAACGTCAGATATTAAAAGTTAGGCGCGGTTTTATTATGAAACTAAAAGTCAAATAATTAAAAAGAAATGAAAGACCCTTTAAAAAATAAGTAAAAGTCTTTGCAAAATCCGTAATTAAAAAAAAAATGCGATTTAGGTATTAATTGGTATTAAAATAAATTGAAAAAAATATTTAAAAAAGGATATTAAATAAATTTAAATGGCTCTATACGTAAAGGAAGGATTTACAGATTGAAGATGAAGCAGACATGTCTGGACTAATCCCCTAAAAAAATCCCCGAGTAGTGTCAGCTCAGCTCAGTGTTGGGTAAGCCTGTCTGTTTCTCTCAGTGAGGTTGAGAAGCACCGTCAGAGAAGACGGCGTTACGTCATCTGTTTGCCAGTGCTGTAGCTGCGTCCTGCCTTGCCTTTCAGCACCTTCCTGTATTTCTGTAGTTCAGCTGTATATTTGAAGATTTTATACAATATGTATCATGATTTATTTATTAAGTTGAAAAAATGTCCAACTATAAAATGTTGATTTGATCAAAATATTTTATCTACAATAAAAAATACTGTGGTGTAAAATGATATTTATCCCAGTACTTTTGGTATATTAGCCTTACATTTACATTAGAGGTGTAAAAAATCCATTCATTCTCAATTCAGTTCTGAATGTTGTTCAACCCTGATAATGATGCGTGTTGTCAGACTAGATTTGATTTAATAAGCAACACTGGAAACAAGAAAGAGGCACATTTTCACACAAAAAAATCACAAAACCACCTTACAGTTCCAGATAATAATACACAGTTTGACATGTAGTGACATAAATCCCCCGCCTACACGTGGTCAGGTTATGGCAGAAAGCCCCAGTTCTTATTCACATGCTGTTTTCTGTAACATTCACTTGTTTTCATGTCCTATACTGTAAGCCCTATATATATATATATATATATATATATCTCAAAATACAATTACAATAATACAACTATAATCCCATGTTTTGTTTAATTCAGTGATCATTAAAGGTTGTGCTGAGTAGTTACATCCAGTTGAACAGGACTAGTTAGCTCTTATATGATTGATGATCATGATTGGTGTATTACTCACCCCTCAGTACAACAACAGTCACGTCCCTGGTGCCTGGTGCACCCACTTTTCTCCAAAGTTGCAGCTAATTCAAAATATCTGTATTAGACATGCACTATATGCTGTTCACACCATATGTCCAAATGTTTGTGGACACCCCTTCTAATGAATGCATTCAGCTACTTTACGTAGAATAGGACTCTCTGGAGCAGGTAAACAGACATGAACCTATTGACACTCTTATTGAGGCCTCCTGACCTCACTAATGCTTTTGCAGCAGTTGTTGCTGAATACAATCCAATCCTCACAGCAATGCTCATCCAAAATCTAGTAGAAAGCCTTCTTCTTCCCTGGACAGTAGAGACAGTTACTTCAACACAAGCAGGATTAGCTCTTTTTAATACCTCTGATTTCAGAAGATGCAATGAATGCGCAGGTGTCCCAATACTTTTGTCCATATAGGGTATCTGAGTGTGTACAGATTGTATGTGTAACCTAAAGAACGAAACGCTGTTTTTCTGTGTTTGTGAGCAGCGTTGAGGCCACAGACAGCCTGGAGTACAAACTCCTGCAAATCTACACAGAGAAGAAGGAACCCACGTACTCTGGCCCCCAACAGAGCAACAAGACGGGGGAGAAAAAGGCTGCTTCACCCGTGCCGTCGGATGAGCGCCATAAAGCAAAGAAGAAGATAAGGAGAATTATTGCACTCATAAGCTGTATTCGGCCTCAGGCGGAGGACAACAGTCCGGTTAGTGAAGGTCACAGATGCCGGCCATCCTCAGGTGGAGGTGAGTGTCAGAACTAATCTCTACCTCTCTCTCTCTCTCACTCTCTCACTCTCTCTCTCTCTCTGCCACTATACACCATAACACTATACAGCCATAACATTAGTACCACTGACAGGTGACATAAAAACTTTAATTATCCTAATCTGTGAAGAACTGGGTCATCAGAACATCTCCAAAACACCAATCAGGCCTTAGGGTTGGTGGGGGGGTGGGGGGGTCTGGTATGCAGTGGTCAGTACCTCCCCAAAATGGTCCAAGGAAGGCCAACCAGTGAACCGGCGACAGGGTCATGGGCACCCAAGGCTCAGTGATGCTCATGGAGGCCCCGCCCACCTCACGCCTCACAACTGCTAACGTTGACCTTGGGGTCAGATACCACGGCAGGACCCCGTCAGAGGTCTCATGGAGTCCATGCGTCGTTAGGCGGGTGGTGCTAATGTAATGGCTGAGTGTGTATATATTTTGTCTTATTTATTGATTGATTTATTGATCAGATTTGCAATATTGTATCGACTCAGTATTGATTTTGATGAATTATTACACACACGTGTAGTTTCCTGTAGTAAACGGTAGTAGCTGTGGATCCAGACGGCCTCTGTTCTTACTGTGCCGTCTCTGAGAGGAGAACTGAAACCTGCTCTGTCACTGTTGTTGTTATTTCAGTGGCTCCTCACTCCAACGTCGGTCCCATTGTCAGCAGGCTGAGCAAGATCGCTGATTCTGTGCATTTCCTCCCCTCTGATCTGGAAACGGATGGTGATGGTAAGTCACCTGCTTATGAGTCATCCTGCTCCGGTCCTTTTTCACACCAGCCATTAAGATCTGTTTATTACACCGATGACTCAAATTCGTCTTCAGCGTGTCTCCTGAATGTGGTGCAAGCCCTTGTTTGTGTAAACGCACAGCCTGCCAGAGACGTTAGGGTCAGGTGAGCTGCTGAGATGAAGTGGGAGATAAGCTGAACATCAGCAGATGTTGGTATTTTTGTTGCTGTCAGGAATGCATTGAGTCGCGTGCTCAGGCTTGTTTTGCTCACCGTACTTAGGGCCTCAGAACCTTTCAGTGGGAGGGCTTAATGACCTGGGGATCCACTGATTGGCTCCGTATTTGCATCTCCTTCGTGATCCTGGTCTTTATAGTTCCCGTACAGAAAATAATGGTGGAGACTGTGTCCAATTTAGCTGTTCCAGTTTAGCCTCTTTAGCTGCACCGATCATATGCCCTGTGGCTTATTAGAGATTGGCATAGTCGGCTACAGGCCTCGTCCACAGCCTGGCCACCGGGCTTATCCAATGCACCAGCCTGCAGACGCCAGTGGTGGCCAACACTGCAACAAAACGATTATGGAGGGAGAGCGCCATCTACTGTCAACTGTGCCAACTCTCTCTGGGATTCGAACCAGCGATGCTCTGATCTTAGTGACCGCCCGGGTCCTGAATTTACACTCTTATAAATAAGGTGCTTAACCCCAAACCAGAGGGGCTTTTGGGAAAAAGATGTAATTCATACAATTGAATATAAAAATTGACTATTGGGGGGGAGGGGGTACGATTTTGAATAATGTAAATAATATAAATATAAAAGAGCTAATAAATATGGATATATTTAATAAATACATTAATTAAAGTTTCTTCAAGCATGTCTGAGAGCATGGCAAGTCACCTGCCACCGTTCTATCCAGTATAACAGTTGGGTGACTTTACCTTTAGTTGATGACTTGGTTCTTGCTCTGTTTGCTGGGTTGATTTTTCATTAAGTGACAGTACTGGAGTTCACAGCATGATCCTACTCTTCTGTTCACAGATATCATTGAGAGAATAGTGGACATCCTCAGAGAGCAAGGGGACAAACTTGACGAGGAAGTAAGTGTGTAGTGCTGGGACTGATCTTCTAGTCTTTCCAGTTTTAGAAGTGTATTGATTCATTTATTGAATCCGTGATTGATGATGGTTCTCTAGATCAGATCAACTCACACTGAACTGCAGGCTCTGGTTCAGATCTTGGTTCGGGCTCTGGTTCGGACTCTGGCTCTGGTTCAGGCCCTGGCTCTGGTTCAGACCTTAGTTCGGGCTCTGGTTCGGACTCTGGTTCTGGTTCGGACTCTGGTTCTGGTTCAGGCCCTGGCTCTGGTTCAGACCTTGGTTCGGGCTCTGGTTCGGACTCTGGTTCTGGTTCAGGCCCTGGCTCTGGTTCAGACCTTAGTTCGGGCTCTGGTTCGGACTCTGGTTCTGGTTCAGGCCCTGGCTCTGGTTCAGACCTTGGTTCGGGCTCTGGTTCGGGCTCTGGTTCTGGTTCCGGCCCTGGCTCTGGTTCAGACCTTGGTTCGGGCTCTGGTTCTGGTTCTGGCCCTGGCTCTGGTTCAGACCTTGGTTCGGGCTCTGGTTCTGGTTCAAGCCCTGGTTCAGGCTCTGGTTCAGGCCCTGGCCCAGACTTAGAGAACCAGAAATGATTCCCCCTGTAAAGGTTGATTACAAAATGTATTCCACAAGGGGGCACTACAAACACACTAAACATTAACTTAGAAAATATTTATATTTATACAATATTTATTTTAGATTGGGCAATTTATGTCTTATTTGATCCGTTTACATTTATCCTTGTGAAAATGAAAAATTAACGAGATAATGAAGTTTAAAGCAACATACTGCTGTAATATCATAGAGCTAAAAATATGAATACATTAATAAATACATTGATAAAATGTGAATTATACTGAATTTTCTTTTTATAATTTGGTAATATATGTATTATTTAGTCTATATTTATCAATGTACACAATACAAATTAACATGCTGTAATATCAAAGAGTTGATAAATTCGGATAGATTAATAAATACATTAATACATAAATATGTTATCACAGATTATTTTTATCTAATTTGGTCATTTGTGTTATTGATCCTTTGTGAATTACAAATGAAAGCAATGAGGTTGTGTTACGTAGCCCAGCTGCTGTGTTGTGCTGAGTCTATAGTAGTAGTAGTAGCAATAATAATAATAATAATAATAATAGTTTAATATCTTAATATAACACCACTCACACACACACACACACACACACACACACACACATATATACATATATGCATAACACCTCTGTGTTTTGGTCATTTGACCCTGAGTATCTGGAGCTGGCATGTAGAACTTCCTTCCCAAGAGATAAAAGTGTCAGTCTGACGGCTTGCCGCTTCCTTCACCAGCAGTCGGGGAATCTAGGGAGCGTACTTCGGCATTTCAGTGCCCTATTTCCCCTCCCGTGGCTTATTTCTAATGTCACTCATTGTCTGCTGTTTTACGTCTGTCTGTCTGTAGATCAGGAACAACCACAAGCTCATGCAGCAACTACAGGACGTTCTGACTTACAACACCTTTCAGAAGCTGACCACACTCTTCATACGGAGACTAACCCCTGAAGAAGTTGCACCTGCAAAACACCCCAAGCAAGCCCACATTGCTCTGGTCTGTGAACTCACCAGCCGTCTGAAAACCATGGACCGCCACCCAATGAACAGAGTGCTGGGCTTCGGGGCCAAATACCTGCAGGACTATTACACCCCCTGGGTCAACCAACAAGGGGGCTATGTGAGTAAACCCCAGTTACAGTAAACCTCTACCTAACCGAGCCGAGCCGTGTTCTGCCCACACTAACAGATTTACTACTGCTAGTCTGTTACAAATCTGACTTGGCAACTTCCTGGAAACCATAAACCTTAATTAACAAAATGCATAATAAAAATAATAATAATAATAATATATTTTAATATGTATTTGAATATGTATTATGTCACTCTCACACTAAAATCCTGTATCTACATAATAAAAATAATAAACAATAATAATTTAAAAAACAACAATAATAATAAAAAAACAATAATAATTTTATAAATTATAATTCAGTATGTCACCCTAACACAACAACCTTGTATTTTCCTATAATACTACTACTACTACTACTACTACTACTACTACTAATAATAATAATAATAATTATTATTATTATTATTAATAATAATAACTAATACATTTTAAAATATTTTGGCACTCACAATAACCTCATATCTAGATAATAATAAATATTAAAATAATAATAGTTAATATATTTTAATATTTATTATTATGCAGATACAAGGTTATTGTGAGTGACAAATATTACAAATATGGTTAAATATTATTATTATTATTATTATTATTATTATTATTATAACATTTATGTCACCCTTACACAAAAACCTTATATTTTCTTCTTCTTCTTCTAATAATAATAATAATAATAATAATAATAAAAACAACCCTCAAAATAACCGTAATAATAATAATCTATAATTAATAATAATAACCTTCATAATAATAAATATTCACATTTTTATCATTATTATTAATTTTGTGTCTAATTGTGATGAATGGACCAATAGAAATACTCCAAAATTACCTGTAATCAAATATTTTTCCACTGACCTCCATTGGAAGTTGTAAAGCTGCTGTTTTAGAGATTGTGGAGGTTTTAAAAATACTTCCATGGCTTTCATAACTAATAATAAACAGAATGCATTGCCTAATATAAGAATTAAATATTATTGTGGCTATTAATGTAATGTTCACATTATATATTCATATAAACATTTATTCAATTTTAAATATTGTAATTCTATGATCTTGTATTTTGAGGCTATAAGAGCAAAAAACTTGTTTTATTTACAGCTTTATTTGTATGTATGTATTTATTTATTTATTCCTGTTCATAAACAGTGAAGCTAAAGTCTTTGTTGTGGTTTTATCTTCTCAGGAGAAAGTGTTCAGCACCGACGATGAAGAAGAGGAGGTCGAGTAAACCAGCAGAAGTGTGGTCCTTCATTCTCGGACTAATTTGTCTTAAATCTCAGGGCGCTACGCTGATGTTGCCTATGCTTTTTTTTTGTATCTGCAGTACTGTTTTCCATAACATCCATAACATTAGTACCGCTGACGGGTGGCGTGAAAAACATTTGATTATTTTAATCTATAGTGGCTCCGGTCAGGAGGTGGGGTCTACATGTTGGGCAGGAAAAGTGGGCAAGCATTAAAATCTGAGCCACTCTGACAAGAACCAGACTGTGATGTTCTAGACGACTGGGTCATCAGAACACCTCCAACTGATATGACCGGTGTCCTGGTCATGGTCACCCTAAGGCTCACTGATGCTCATGGAGGCCCCACCTCACATCTTCCAGGACTTATTAAAGGATCTGATGCTAATGTTAGTTAGTTAGTCTTGGTGCCACAGATACCACAGCAGGACGCCTTCAGAGGTCTTGTGGAGTCTCGAATGCCTCAAATGGTCAGATTGATTGTGGCAGTACAAAATATTAGGTACTAATGTTATGGCTGATTGTTATATATGCTGTATTTTCTTATGCAATTTAAAGAAGCATGTTGATGTGTAATAGTGGATAACCGTGGCAGAGTGGGCTTCAATTTCCCTTTCGAAGCCCACCACCATCCACCAATAAGAGTCCTTAAAAAATCTCCAAACTCCACATTAGGAACACTCGTACCTGTGTAGCTCAGATTGAGACCGAAGTCACTCTGGATAAGAGCATTAGCCAAATGCCAGCAATGTAAACATTAATAATGCGTGAGTACAGAAGATTGTTGTGCATGGCTGCATTAATTTTTAATATTAAAACTAGAAAGAAAATTGGCAAATATACTGAATATAAGTCAATAATACTGCATTAATACGGTTCCTGCACTTCATGAACCACTTTATGATTATATTTATATATATATATATTTATACTTACATTTTATTTGGGTGTTTATAAATTATTTGGGTGTTTCTGTTTAAAGGATGTATGTGATGTACTAAGTACACCTCCAGACAACAGGGTTAGTTTTATATGCAGCCCTTGAAAGGATATGAGAAAACATATGGGATCGGGGCGTGGGTTTTCGATAATTATTCAAAAGAAGGAGGGGGGGGGGGTTATCCAATTGTCTACATTTAATTAGATAATTTATTTTAAAATAATTATCCCAAGAAATGTATTCTGATAAAATTGTTTTGAAATAATTATCCCAAGAAATTTAATTTGAGATTTGTTTGTTCTTGATAGTCCTTTTAGAGGCTCTGTAGCTTTAATACAGTTTTTCAAGTAGAAACAATCATGCAAAATTATTTAAATGTTAAAAAATTGGGTTTTGTATTTCTAAAAAACATCTTTATTTCTATTTTTGTACTACAAAATAAAAGAAATACAAAAAAAAAGCGTATGTGTTCATATTCATATATTATTCAGATATTCATCTTAATCAAATACTTTTCAATTAATAAAACAATGTGTGCAGTTGTGCCTCACTATCCTCTAAACCCGGGGTGGGCGACGGAGGCCGGAGTCCAGCACGGTTTCCTCATTTCCCTGCTCCATCAGACCCACTAAACCTGGCAGAACATGAAGAACTGCAGGAATTCGGCCCTCCGGGACCCAAACAGCCCACCACTGCTCTAAACCATTGACCTCCATTCAGTAAAGTTTATATTACCATGTCTGGATCCACAAAGATCCATCCATCCATCACCTGGTCAGGGTCACAGCAGGTTTGGAGCACAGGACAGATTGCCAGTCCATCACAGGGCACCTCACTCACACCTAGGGAACTTAGCATAGCCAGTTCACCTCACAGGCTCGACCAGAGCAGGGCTCGAACCCACAACCCGAGGCCATTGGAGTTGTGTGACACAGGTACTACCTGCAGTGCCATCCTGCTGCTCTTCATGGAAAAGCAAGAACCTCTGCGAAGAACCTTTTAAGGGTTTAAAGAAGTTGAGGTTGAGGTCTTCCCACTCAGGCCTCTTGGCACCTCTGTGGGATCACTCAAATAGCCCTGTGTGGCATCTTCATTTTTAGGAGTGTAGGATGTACTCTATTCATTTGGAAGCCTCACATTAGTAAGGAGCTCTTACATCTCCATCTTTAAACCTTTAAAGGTTCTTCACACTGTATCTTTTTTTTACAGTATTGGTTATTATGGAATCAAAGGGGTTCTTCTGTGGTATCGCTCAGAGAACCCTTAAAAGCACCTTTATTTTTATGTTTATTATGTTTGATTATGTCAAATATTTTAATTACTTCTGAAATTAGAGAACTTTTAGTAGTTTTGAAAGGAATGTAGTTTGTATATATATATATATATATATATATATATATACATATATATCTCCAGACCAACCAAAAAGAGCTCCCAGAAAGGACAACTGGTGAACTGGGATCATGGTCATGGTCTTACTTATTAACTTACAGGACTTATTAAAGGATCTGTTGCTAACGTAACCACAGATACCACAGCAGGACACCTTCAGAGGTCTTGTGGAGGCCAAGCCTCGAATGGTCAGATCTGTTATGGCGGCACAAGGAGGACCTACTCAATATTAGACAGGTGGTACTAATGTTATGGCTGATTGGTTTATAATGATGTATTTTCTTATGCAATTTAAAGAAGCATATTGGTGTGTCATCATTGGTGTGGATCTGGATGTATGTATATATATATATATAAATGTAGTGTATTAGGAACTATGAAAACAACCCTGCTGGGCTGGTCACATGCACACACACACACACACACACACACACACACACACAGACACACCTCTCCAGGCTGCAACCCAACCCCTATGTCTGCACCTGCCCTACCTGCTCACAGTCACTAACCAACCAACCAACCAGCCAAGCCCGAGCGAGACATGCAGGTGGTGTCACCACACACTTTCTCCAGCACACACTCTGCATGCCTACAGCACGACTCCACAGGTGGGTAGGAGCTCTTTACACTTCCTCACTTCAGAGGGAAACCTTTGAAGGATTATTTGAGTAATAATGATACTTTACTTTACTTTACTTTACTTTACTTTCTCATTATCTGGAGTACTTGGAGCTCAGTCTCCCTCACTGCAGTCCTCCTCTTTCAGTGTTACTTCCTAATTCCTCTTTCTGGACTTTAAATTGTTTGCTGGATGTCTGTCGACACTGTCTGATCTGATCTGATCTGATCTGATTCGCTTTCATTAGCTTTAAGAACCACGATGCTCAGGTCCGGTTCGGACTGAGGCTGGATGCACTGAGAGGTTCCTCTGCTGTTCAGTGAGGAACTGGAGTGGTTCTGGAGGTTGATATTTAGTCAGGGACACTGGAGATGACCTGAACCTGAACCTGAACTTTCATAGAGCATTTCAGGCGAAAATACTTCTCATCACTAACATGTAGAAAAAAAATATGAAATTTTTTATCATACATATTTGTGCAATGTATGAAAATAGTCAAAGAAATTAAATAAATAAATATATTTTTAAAATACATTTTTAAATGTGTTTATGTATTTAGCACATTCAAAATTGGCCAATGAAAATAGTTTTATGACATATATTTTAAAATATTAAAATATTTAAAAATACATTTGCTTTAGTTCTCGGATTAATAATAATAATAATAATTAATAATATAAAAATAAAAATATAATTATCTTTACTGTGTTTTACTGTGTATTACTGTGTATCCTTGCCTATTAAACTTGTTTTTGCCATGATAAATATGCTACATATTTAACAAAAGGTATATTTGATATATAGGCAGTATATTCAGAAATACTAAATATGTGTGAAACAGTGTGTGAAATGTGTTGTGGAGTGAAAAGCAATGTATTTGAAATGTGTAAACATACATGTCCATATCCATATATATATATATTGCTTTTCTGTTTAAATCTGTTATCTTTCCTGCTTCACTGCTTTGCTATTGGCCTGAGCTCCCACATCTGTTTACTATCCATCACTGTCATATATTTATTATCCATTAATAATATAATATAATATTATTCTTTTTAAACCAAAGGTGCTCCAAAAAGAGAGTTCTTATGTGAACTTTGGTGTTCAATGTACTGAGAAGTTCCCCTGAGAGAAACTGACCTTATTATGGTCTACAGCTAACGCTACAGTGCTTCTTATTCCACAGTCAAAACATCACCTGCACTGAAGAAAATGCACTTTCAAATCTATATCCTACATACTATATATATATTCTATATACTATATATATACACTATATACTATATATATTCTATATACTATATATATACACTATATACTCTATGTATACTGTATACTGTATATATACACTATATACTATATATTGTATACTATATATATATATATATATATATATATACACTATTTACTGTACACAATATCACTTCAGTCACTAAAATATGTGCTGCCCCTTTCTTATATTCTAATATTATATATTATAGTCCCAGCTGCTTTGCTGTTGGTCTAATCTCTGAAATGTGAGGTTTATTATCTTATTTTAGACCCTTAGTTCTTATGCTTACAGATTCTGGATGCACTGAGAAGATACCCTGATGTTCTGTGGGGAACTGGACTGTTTTAGCTGATAGCTGTTTACTCAGCGTCACTTTGTTAACTAGCTCCTTTCAGTAGCTTCTGCTTTACTCTTCCTAATTCACCCTCAAATCAGTCGCTACCTGTACTTTGGCTGATGTTCTTTTAAATGCACTGTTTTAGACAATGATACTTTTATTTTGTCACTAATTCATGTTTTTTTTCTGTTTAATTTTGCTCTGTTACGGTGGTTAGCATCCGTACCGTTGTCTTGTAGGCAAATCTTCACACTTTTGAAGTTCAGCACTTTATTTTAGAACTAACTGTCTACCGGCTAACTGACTTGACTGTTCTGACAAACTAGCTACTGTATGGTGTATGTATGGTGGCCCAGTGGTTAGCCCTCCGGGCTATTGATAACAGGGTCGTGGGTTCGATTCCCGGGCTCGGCAAGCTGTCACTGTTGGGCCCTTGAGCAAGGCCCTTTACCCTCTCTGCTCCCCTGACGATGGAGTTGGCTGCCCACCATGCTGCCCCTAACACATGTGTGTGTGAGTGTGTGTTCACTGCCACAGATGGGTCAAATGCGGAGGACACATTTCGCTGTACAGTGACAAATACGTCCCCCTTTGTAGTTCAAATACACTGCATTTGATTGCACAATACATTTCACACACTATGATGTATTTCTGAATCTAAATAATAAGTATATTTTTCAAATACATTTAAAAATATCACATTAATCAATTTAAATACAATAATAATATTAAAAACAGATATGTAGCATCAGTATTAGCAAAAAGTATATATATATATAAATATATATTCATATATTAATATGTTAATATATGACATATATGCCAAATACATGTATAATAAACATTTAAAATGAATTTTCAAAATATATTTAACATGTTTTTATTTTTATACAATGCAGAAATGTATGGAAATGATTTATGTGTGATCATTTTGTTTAAAAATGTGAAAATAATTAATGTATTTTTGGTTTAATTGTTTTCTATAACAGTGAAAACTGCTTTGTTATTGGCCTAAGCTTTAACTTTTGAAGGTTGCTATCTTTTTTTTTTTTTTTTAATATATTTAAGGTGCATCAAAAATAGATAATATGGTCCAACCAACTTTCTTATGCTGACCGATGCTGAGAGATCCTCCAGTCGTTACAGTACTCTCCAAACAGTTAACAGATACCTCTATTTAGATGGATCTTTAATATAATAATATTTTTTACAATCCATATTTACTGCTCTTTAATATTAATTAGAACAATAGTTTAGTTTTATAATTATTTACAGTTTAGTCCTAACTATAGTTTTCTGTTATGACGGTTCCTCAAAGCACCTTAAAACCCCCCAAAGTTCCTCAAAGATAGTACACTGTCATCATTGTAGAAACTCACTTCCCCAAAACACAAAGCAACGTAGTCGAGCAATCACCTACGTTCGTTTATTAGCTCTCTCTCTCTGTCTCTCTCTCTCTCTGTCTCTCTGTTTCTCTCTCTCTCTCTCTCTCTCTCTCTCTCTCTCTCACTCTCTCTCTCTCTCTTTCTCTCACTCTCTCTCTCTCTCTCTCTCTCTCTCTCTTCCCCCAGCACACGTCTACCTGCCTCCATGCCTGTCAGCAGGAAGTTCTCGCCTCCACGCTACCTGGATCCAGTCCCCCCACCCTTATCCCTGCTTTTTCTCAATAAGTACCCCAACTCACTCAATCTGCTGGATGAGTCCCGTTCTGGTTGGGGTTCCCCAGCTGGAATGAAGCCCAAAGTGAAAGCTCAGAGAAGAGCTCGCTCTCCCCGGCCTCTGGAATCAGGGGACGGAGAGAAGGAAGCAGGGGAAGATGGGAGGGGAGCCGGCCACAGAGCCCGGAAGAAGAGCTACAAACCTCCAGACGTGAGGACCATCTTCGAAGAACGGGCCCAGGACCCCCGAGTTAGAGAAGACAAAGGAGAAGGGCACACATTTGTGGAGTGCACGTTTTTGGAGTGGTGTGATGTGTGCTGCGAATACATCTTGCAGGGCGGTCTGGTGTGTACAGGTGAGATCCATTTATCCATTTATACACACATTGGACTCGAGTTTGAGGTCCAATTTCCATGTCCTCCATGTCCAAAAGTATTCGGAGACCCATAGATATTCTAAAACCCATAGAAAAGCATTGCCAATAGCATGGAACATCCACACTAATGCCAAGTGCTGAATGGAGAAGATTGAAGGGCCCCCAGTTGGGCTGTGGTGCAGTGGACCATGTTCTCTGGAGTGATGGAGCTCAATCCGGCCTTTGGGTGCCATCACTTATCCATCATCAGTATCTAATCCCATTAATGCTCTTGTGCCCGAAAGCAATCAAATCCTCAAAGCAGTGTTCCATCACAGCTAGTGTAAAAGTAGATGTGTTTACTGCAGCAAACCGAGGAAAAATCTCCCTTCATTTCAGAAGCATGTTGAATGAGGAGGCATCTACCCAGTTTCGGGATTATGCAGTAACCCAGGAGTGGGCTACGGGGGGCCGGAGTCCAGCACAGTTTGTTGATTTACCTGCTCTAACAGACTTGCTAACCCTGGTAACATCTCACAGGTGAATGCGGCCCTCCAGGACCAGAACTGCCCACTCCTGCTACAGCCTGGGACATGACCAGCTACTGTCTGAGGATGCTCTTCAAATACACTACATGTCCAAATATTTGTGGACACCCCTTCTAATGAATGTGCTCATTGCTGACATAGGTCGAGCTTGTAGAGAAAGAAGTACAGCCAATATAGTCAGACAGTGGAGGAACTGTGTTCTCCGGAATGATGGATGGTGGTGCTCCATTTGGGACTTTTGGGTTGGGGAGTTGGGGAGTTGAGGATGAGGCGAGGTGTGAGGATCATCCAACATCCTCACCTCAGTAATGGCCTTGTCTTGCTGAATTCAATCAAATCCTCACAGCAATGCTAGATTCCAGAATCTAGTAGAAAGCCTTCTTCTTCTCTGGAGAGCAGGATCAGCTCTTTTTAATAGTCTTGATTTCATAAGAAACAATGCATGATCAGGTGTCCCAATACTTTTGTCCTTATAGTGTATCTTGGGTCCAAAACCAGGCAGATGGAGGAGATGGTTGGAGATGTTGGTGTAAGTCTTGCAGTTTCAGCTTTTCACTTATCCAGTGCACACAATAGACAGACGGGCGCATTCACACTCGCGGACTTACCTGCACACACTACAGGCATGTTGACAGACTGGTTTTCTGGTTACCTGGCTTTCCATGAAGCGTCACTGCCAGCATTCCAAGGAAACGATTACAGAAAACCAGTTCTGGAAGACAGGTCTGCCTAATTACTTTACCTTCATCCAAATGTACTGTATATACAACCATAAAAAAGGACAAAAGTATTGGGACACCTGCTCATTTATGTTTTTCTTCCGAAATCAAGGCTTTTCATTCCTGCGTTTGTTGGAGTAACTGTCTCTACTGTCCGGAGAGGAGGTAAAGCTTCCTACTAGATTTTGGAGCAGCATTGCTGTGAGGATTTGATTGCATTCAGCAATGAGAGAGTTACTGAGGTCAGGATGTTGGATGATGATCACACCTCACCCCACCTCACCTCATCATCCTCTAAAAATACTGGATGGAGCCCCACTATCCATCATTCCAGAGAACACAGCTCTTCCACTGCTCCACAGCTCCTCAATGCTGGGGACTTTATATTCACCCCTCTAGCCCACGCCTGGCATTAGGCAGCATGGTGCCAGTAGGTCCTATTCTATTGGTAGGACGTCTGGGACTAGCTGTGTGTGTGTGTGTGTGTATGTGTAACGGGTGCAACTTAAAGTAGTCATTAGAAGGGGTGTCCACAAATATTTGGACACAGAGTGTATGGTGGAGTAGTTGAGCGCTAGCAGGTTTATGAGGCAGTATCTGAAGATCAGAAGCAGCAGCAGGAATGCCGGTCACTAGGAATCCTGCTCCTCCGCTGCTTCATTTATCAGATGGCACAAATAAGCCCGGCTCTGCTTGATTTCCTGCTGGGCCTAAACCTTTCTTTCCGCCATTTTGACCATTTTTACTTCAGTATCTCGTTCCGAAATGGCTGCCTCCAGACCCTGCTGCTGTGCTGTTTTGCTGTAAGTGGTTGTTCATTCACAAGTACGGCTGACCGTGCTCACTCGAACGGAACATCTAGACAAAGGTGACTTTCACCGACCCTCCGTTACTCCTCCTTGGCTTTAATGTGATACTGCACTCAAGTGATCAAATAATCAGGCCAGAGAGTGAGACGCTCACTGGCTCGAGTGATTAAGACAATAGCCTGCGCTGCGGCGGCCATCTATTTTTTATCATGTCCTCCTCCACCCGCTGCCTTGCAAATGTGACCCTGTGACCCTGTGTAAGAGGCCTCCTCCTCTGATGGCGGTTCTGGTTTGAACACACAGAACATGCCCCTGTTTTCACTCTGCTGTATTGTGCTCTAGCACTGGCCGTTCTGGCGTCTGCGTTCTTAATTAAACAGTTTGGATCAGGGGAGGAACGGCACACATAAGTCACAGAACCGGGTCGTACCGCTGCAGGCATACGGAACCACAAAAAACATAAGACTACAGAGGACTAGGCCGGGTTTATTTACATTTAGTTTGAACAGACAGTCGTGCAAGTTACAGCTTGTTCATCTAGCGCGACCCATGTGACCCAGTGCCACCCTACTATATAAACTGCATTACCTGCCTAGAGGGCGGGATGGGGTCGCAATGTAAAGTTATGTAAATGTACAGTATCTGCAATTTTTCCACTTAGTATTAGTATTAGTATCAGTATTAGTATTAGTACTAGTTTTAGTATTAGTATTAGTATTAGTATCAGTATCAGTATTAGTATTAGTACTAGTACTAGTTTTAGTATTAGTATTAGTATTAGTATCAGTATTAGTATTAGTATTTGTTTTAGTATTACTATTAGTATTAGAACTAGTATCAGTATCAGTATAAGTATTAGTATTTGCATTAGTGTCAGTATCAGTATTAGTATTTGTATTAGTATTAGTACTAGTTTTAGTATTAGTATTAGTATTAGTATCAGTATTAGTGTCAGTATTAGTATTAGTATTTGTTTCAGTATTACTATTAATATTAGTACTAGTATCAGTATCAGTATTAGTGTTAGTATTAGTGTTAGTATATGTATCGTATTAGTATTAGTATTAGTATTAGTACTAGTTTTAGTATCAGTATTAGTATTAGTATCAATATTAGTGTCAGTATTAGTATTAATATTTGTTTCAGTATCACTATTAGTATTAGTACTAGTATCAGTATTTGTATTAGTATTAGTGTCAGTATTAGTGTCAGTATTAGTATTAGTATTAGTATTTGTTTCAGTATCACTATTAGTATCAGTATCAGTATTAGTATTAGTGTCAGTATTAGTATTAGTATTAGTATTAGTATTTGTTTCAGTATCACTATTAGTATCAGTATTTGTATTAGTATTAGTGTCAGTATTAGTGTCAGTATTAGTATTAGTGTCAGTACTAGTATCAGTATTTGTATTAGTATTAGTGTCAGTATTTGTGTCAGTATTAGTGTCAGTATTAGTATTAGTGTCAGTACTAGTATCAGTATTAGTATTAGTATTAGTATTAGTATTTGTTTCAGTATCACTATTAGTATCAGTATTTGTATTAGTATTAGTGTCAGTATTAGTGTCAGTATTAGTGTCAGTATTAGTATTAGTGTCAGTACTAGTATCAGTATTTGTATTAGTATTAGTGTCAGTATTAGTGTCAGTATTAGTGTCAGTATTAGTATTAGTGTCAGTATTAGTGTCAGTATTTGTATTAGTATTAGTCATACTATTTATATCAGTTATTATTGATAATCTGTCAGAAACTCACAGCTGATTCCGAACATCAGCACAGTGTGTGTTTACTTGTTTTTAAAGATCTTCCTGTTTGCTTTGCATAACCTCTGTTTTGTGTATGTGTGTGTGTTTGTGTGTGTTTGTGTGTGTGTGTGTGTGTGTGTGTTTGTGTGTGTGTTTGTGTGTGTGTGAAGATTCACTTCCCATATGCAGGTGTTGGTCTCGCTGGCTGTGATGAGGTCAGGTGTAACAGGGCTCAGTTTGCAGGACACTGATGTTGCTTTTATTGCTTAATGAGTTTGTAATGTTGTTGGGTAAAATACCTGTGAAGCACATTCCCCACATACACACTCGGCTGCACGCGTGCTCAACACTCATTTTCTACACGTCCACTGTACACTAGGGCCTGACTGACCGATACCAAGTTTATCTACATAATATATTTATCTACAAACATTTTCACATGCTGCTCTTCAGAGCATTTTGATTAATCAAGCGATCTGTCCAACAAAATTGTTTTTACGGCGATAAATGAGACTTTTGCTGTTCCAAACCTGACTTTTGCGCCCCCTAGAGGTTCAAAGTTTAGTTTTGCCGGGCATGTAACTCTGCTCCATGGAAGATAAACTGGGCTGTGTCCAGAAATGCAATCTATTCACTATACAGTGCACTGCTTTGAGCTTCCGCCAATTTTTCATGGTGTCCGAAAACATAGCATTGAATTTTCAGTGCACTGTAACAATCCCACAATGCACTGCAATATATAAATATATATAGTGTACAAAGCTTCTCAGAGGAAGGCCGACGTTCAGCCTGTTTATGCAACGCACTCTGTCGTCGCACATCGTTCCCTATAATAGGGCCCTCTGTAGTGATCTGGATTTTCACATGTAGGGGATAGTGATTAGGGCTCAGTGGCGTGGTGGTGACATCTGAAGCAGAAAAGCCTCTGATTGGCTGCTGTCAACCCTGCTCGCTTCTAAGCCCCAATTCTGCGCGACCTCTCCCGACCCCCTAACCAGCTTTTTTTTTTCTTTTCAAACATACTGAGAGGGTGAAGACTTGATATTGAGACTGATATTGTCGATTTGGCCACAGGAGTGCCACAGGGCTCTATTTTGGGGCCTATAAAGGTAATTCATGCTGTGATATTAATGTACTGTGGGCCAACAGTATGCACAGCCTTTCAGGGTTTAAGGAGGTAAACTTAAATAAGCTGC
Source organism: Salminus brasiliensis (assembly GCF_030463535.1). Lineage (NCBI taxonomy): Eukaryota > Metazoa > Chordata > Actinopteri > Characiformes > Bryconidae > Salminus > Salminus brasiliensis. The sequence goes on along the minus strand of NC_132879.1, from coordinate 55,067,982 downwards.
AAAAGCTCACCCACAGTCTCAATTGGTGGACAGTGGTGGACAAAGTGCAGAAATTCTGTATTCGAGTGAAAGCAGAGATCATTTATAAGTAAAATATTAGTCCCGTAACAGCAGAAACGCTCTATTTCAACTTCTACTTGAGCTACAGTACGAACGTGCTTGCTTTAAAAAGTACATGCATTTACTGAGTATGTAAGTTGTTGTTAGATGTACGAATAGTAAGTATGTGACATTGGTTTGGGGTAAAACATGTTTATATACAGCTTTAGACCCTTATTTACCACCCTGTTATCAAAATTGAAACTTAAGCCCTGCTTTTATTGGCTGGTTTTATTGGCAGCGTGACGCCCACGCCCCATACACTATAGCTTGGCCTAGCCTGGCATGGCTTTTAACACTGCAACAAGAACCTTTTTGCAATTATACCAGAGTCTTACTGGATGCTGTTGCTGTCCTCTGTCCTTTCTGGGTCCACTCGCTGTCTAGTTGAGTAGCTGAAGAGATTGGTAGGTAGAGACAGTGGTAGGGTCCTTTTAGGTCTAGCCTTTAGAATAGCACCCAGCTAGCTAGTGGCTGGCTATTAGGTTACTATCCATGCTTTATTCTGATTTCTGCTGTTTCTAATGAGCACAGAACATCAGATCGCCCAGTTTCTACTGGCCAGACCAGCTGCAATGCGAAAATACACAGTAGAAATACTCACATTTTCTACTGAACACACACACACACATTCCCCTTGACTACACAACCCTGGCCTTCAAAGGCTTACTCCATCCATTGGCCCTGCATGGTTCTCATAGTTTTGGGTTTCCTCAGGCTTGTCTGTATTGTCTGCTGCTATTTGACACCCACCTGTTGGCTCCCCTAATGTCCATCTGCTTGTTTGTGTAGCAGGAGTGACGGTGTGTCTACAGAAGACACACCGGTCTGCGACAGCGTAATGACAGGCCACAGTGGACTGCCTGACTCTGGGCCAGCTGACTCCAAACATAACGGGGAAGCAGACAACTGCACTGCTGGCCAAACACACATATACAAACACACACACACACATACACATACACATAGTGGAGCTTGGGGGCTCACTGACAACAGGCAGTTGGAAGTCATTTCCCAGAGCTCAGCTGGACCTGAGTGGACAGGTCTGCAGGAGAGGGACAATCTGTAGCAGATCTCTCTGGCTGGAGTGTTGGTTTATCATACGCATGGGAGAAGCTTGGAGTTTGCCATGAGTGAGTGAGCGAGGGAGTAGTGTGAGTAGGGTAAATGATGGGCCTGGGCCGGGGCTTCAGCAGGACACTGAGAAGACTGACCACACTCTTCTACCGCTTCCCCAAAGCGATGTGGCGCTCTGGCCGGCTGGAGCTTAGCCTCCTGTGGAAGACCTCCGGTGAGTCCAGTATGCTGAGCATGGGGATGAAGAGCTAATGGGTTTTGGGTCTAGCTGAGGTGCGATGCCATAGAAGAACCACTTTTGCTTCCAGATACAGTGTATGTCCAAAAGTTTGTGGACACCCTTTCTAAAGAATGCCACTCATTCATCTCATTCACTTTAAGTTTGCAACCCATTGCTGCAAAAGATGTGCAAATGCACACACACAGCATGTCTAGTCCCTGTAGTGAAGAATCGACAATAGATTAGGACTCTCTGGAGCAGAAAGACTTGAGACTACTGGCACTGTGCTCAATGCCAGGTGTGGGCTAGAGGGGTATAAAGCCCCCCAGCAGCATTGACCTTCTGGTGTGAGTTGGTGAGTGGGAGATGATGAGGTGGGGTGGTGATAATCGTCCAACCCCCCGACCTCACTGACGCTCTTGTTGCTAAATGGCATGGTGCCATCAGGTTTATCTGCTCCAGAGAGTCCTATTCTATCGGCAGTACTTCTCTACAGCGACTAGACAAGCTGTGTGTGTGTAATGTAGCTAAGTGCATTCATTAGAAGGGGTGTCCACAAACATTTGGCCATGTAGTGTATATCAGCCTGAGATCAGCTCCTCACTTGTGGGGGTGACTCTACAGCAGTGGCGTGGCTGGTGTTTGGTATTGTGTGTGTGGACTCTGTGTTGTTGCTGCTGGACGCTTTGCTGCCTCAGCCGATCCCACTGACCCGCATGCTTTCGGACAGAGCGGCAGAGCGGCATATCTGAGTGCCCATGGAGGCGGCAGCAGTGTAAACATTAGCAGTTTCTCAGTACTGGAGGAATGAGGGACAGTGCAGGGTTTAGTGGTGCGTGTTTGCTTGATAGCAGCCTGCCAAGAGCTAACAGCTAACAGCTGGTATCTAATGTAACGTTAAAGAATCATCATGATGTTCATCATTATGCTCACCAGCCATAACATTAGCACCACTGACAGGCCACGTCTTCATCCACATCTGTCAAGGGGTGGATCTACATGTTAGGCAGCGAGTGAACAGTCAGTTCCTGAAGGTGAACTGAAAGTGCAAGAATCTGAGCCACTTTGACGAGAAGAACCGAACTGTGATGTTCTAGACGACTGGGTCATCAGAACATCTCCAAAACATCAGCCAGTTTTTCACCCATGGCTTTGGATCTGTAGCCCACTCGCTGAGCCAGCCTTTGTTTATCTAGCTCGGCCAGGCAGCCCAATGTAGCTTCTCTGCTGACTGGCTAACATCTGAGCTACTGACACAATTGTTGACGCTAAAACTCAGAACAGAAAGGGACTATAAGAGGCCGGTTCTGCTGGGTTTGGACTCGTAGCCGGCTTTCTAGGCTTAGATACGTTAGCTAGCAGGCTAAACAGAACAGCATAGGCCGTGTTTTAGTAAACCGAGGCTCAAATCACACAGGTTTAGAGGATAAAGCCTCATATCTGTCGAGTGTTTCCACTGTTTTTAGGCTCATTTAGTTGACTGGGTCATCCAGGTTTGCTTCCTTTGCCTTTTCACCAACTCAGCATCACTAAAGCTGCAGCTAGGGTGGGCTTGTCTTTGTACCCACCTGTTTTCAGAGTCTAACATCAGCCTAACAATCAGTGAGCACCCACAGCGCCCATAGCCATGGGGAATGAGCTTATTTGGCCCTAACCTTCCTCTATTGTCCCCCCTGGTAAACTCCATTGGTCCTCTATGATAGTTTTAAAGGATTGGATGAGTAACAGGTGAGTCCTGGTGCAAGGCCTCCACACACACTCACGCAAACACGTCAGCTATGAGAAGGAAGGAGCCCTGCATGCCATCAGAAGCAACATTTTTGCATAATTGAGGCCGGCGGTTTTCACGTGCCTGTGTTGTGCTAGTCCTCTGTACTGGGTGAAAAGTTCCGCCTGTCTCAGTCAGACACGCCACCATGTGAGGCAGTGGTGTGTTGTACGAGTGCTGAGTTCTCTCCTCACCCTGAGCCTAATCGATACAGCTGTCTCTCTC